>NW_028234359.1:0-19154 GCF_057382095.1 Aulonocara sp. 'chitande type north' Nkhata Bay | reverse complement strand
ACCGCGAGGGCGTCGAGGGGCGGAAGGCGGTGCCTTAGTGCCTTCCTCCTTCTGACATTGTAAAGGAACCCTATTTTTTTAATGGTAAGATGTTTGTGTCTCTGTGTGTGTGTGTGTGTGTGTGTGTGTGTGTGTGTGTGTGTGTGTGTGTGTGTGTGTTTTGTACTCAGATTAGGTTTGAAGTGTCTGTGTGGTGCAGCTGGTCTGGTCTGTCTCTGTACAGTCGAGGCTGCACCCACCTATAAAAGGTGGAGGCTCACCAGGACATGCACACCTCACAAGTTCCCGGCTCTCTCGACTCTGTTGAAGACGGGTTTCTTGGAGAAGGGGAGGGCAGTGAGGCACAGTCCCCCGTCCCCCGACGCCCCTCGCGATGCCCCTCCGTCTTCGACTAACCCTCTGCATAGGAGCCGTGAGAGCCAGGAACTTGTGAGTTTTGTATGTCCACTCAGGCATCCTTCATACCTGGTCTGTAGGAAGTTCCTGTCAGAAGGAGGGGGCACCGCGAGGGCGTCGAGGGGCGGAAGGCGGTGCCTTAGTGCCTTCCTCCTTCTGACATTGTAAAGGAACCCTATTTTTTTAATGGTAAGATGTTTGTGTCTCTGTGTGTGTGTGTGTGTGTGTGTGTGTGTGTTTTGTACTCAGATTAGGTTTGAAGTGTCTGTGTGGTGCAGCTGGTCTGGTCTGTCTCTGTACAGTCGAGGCTGCACCCACCTATAAAAGGTGGAGGCTCACCAGGACATGCACACCTCACAAGTTCCCGGCTCTCTCGACTCTGTTGAAGACGGGTTTCTTGGAGAAGGGGAGGGCAGTGAGGCACAGTCCCCCGTCCCCCGACGCCCCTCGCGATGCCCCTCCGTCTTCGACTAACCCTCTGCATAGGAGCCGTGAGAGCCAGGAACTTGTGAGTTTTGTATGTCCACTCAGGCATCCTTCATACCTGGTCTGTAGGAAGTTCCTGTCAGAAGGAGGGGGCACCGCGAGGGCGTCGAGGGGCGGAAGGCGGTGCCTTAGTGCCTTCCTCCTTCTGACATTGTAAAGGAACCCAGTTTTCTTAATGGTAAGATGTTTGTGTCTCTGTGTGTGTGTGTGTGTGTGTGTGTGTGTGTGTGTGTGTGTTTTGTACTCAGATTGGGTTTGAAGTGTCTGTGTGGTGCAGCTGGTCTGGTCTGTCTCTGTACAGTCGAGGCTGCACCCACCTATAAAAGGTGGAGGCTCACCAGGACATGCACACCTCACAAGTTCCCGGCTCTCTCGACTCTGTTGAAGACGGGTTTCTTGGAGAAGGGGAGGGCAGTGAGGCACAGTCCCCCGTCCCCCGACGCCCCTCGCGATGCCCCTCCGTCTTCGACTAACCCTCTGCATAGGAGCCGTGAGAGCCAGGAACTTGTGAGTTTTGTATGTCCACTCAGGCATCCTTCATACCTGGTCTGTAGGAAGTTCCTGTCAGAAGGAGGGGGCACCGCGAGGGCGTCGAGGGGCGGAAGGCGGTGCCTTAGTGCCTTCCTCCTTCTGACATTGTAAAGGAACCCTATTTTTTTTAATGGTAAGATGTTTGTGTCTCTGTGTGTGTGTGTGTGTGTGTGTGTGTGTGTTTTGTACTCAGATTAGGTTTGAAGTGTCTGTGTGGTGCAGCTGGTCTGGTCTGTCTCTGTACAGTCGAGGCTGCACCCACCTATAAAAGGTGGAGGCTCACCAGGACATGCACACCTCACAAGTTCCCGGCTCTCTCGACTCTGTTGAAGACGGGTTTCTTGGAGAAGGGGAGGGCAGCCAGGAACTTGTGAGTTTTGTATGTCCACTCAGGCATCCTTCATACCTGGTCTGTAGGAAGTTCCTGTCAGAAGGAGGGGGCACCGCGAGGGCGTCGAGGGGCGGAAGGCGGTGCCTTAGTGCCTTCCTCCTTCTGACATTGTAAAGGAACCCAGTTTTTTTAATGGTAATATGAGTGTGTGTGTGTGTGTGTGTGTGTGTGTGTGTGTCTCTGTGTGTGTGTGTGTGTGTGTGTGTGTGTGTGTGTGTGTGTGTGTGTGTGTGTATGTTTTTTGTCCTCTGATGAGGTTTGAAGTGTCTGTGTGGTGCAGCTGGTCTGGTCTGTCTCTGTACAGTCGAGGCTGCACCCACCTATAAAAGGTGGAGGCTCACCAGGACATGCACACCTCACAAGTTCCCGGCTCTCTCGACTCTGTTGAAGACGGGTTTCTTGGAGAAGGGGAGGGCAGTGAGGCACAGTCCCCCGTCCCCCGACGCCCCTCGCGATGCCCCTCCGTCTTCGACTAACCCTCTGCATAGGAGCCGTGAGAGCCAGGAACTTGTGAGTTTTGTATGTCCACTCAGGCATCCTTCATACCTGGTCTGTAGGAAGTTCCTGTCAGAAGGAGGGGGCACCGCGAGGGCGTCGAGGGGCGGAAGGCGGTGCCTTAGTGCCTTCCTTCTTCTGACATTGTAAAGGAACCCTATTTTTTTAATGGTAAGATGTTTGTGTCTGTGTGTGTGTGTGTGTGTGTGTCTGTGTCTGTGTGTATGTATGTATGTATGTGTTTTTTGTCCTCAGATTAGGTTTGAAGTGTCTGTGTGGTGCAGCTGGTCTGGTCTATCTCTGTACAGTCGAGGCTGCACCCACCTATAAAAGGTGGAGGCTCACCAGGACATGCACACCTCACAAGTTCCCGGCTCTCTCGACTCTGTTGAAGACGGGTTTCTTGGAGAAGGGGAGGGCAGTGAGGCACAGTCCCCCGTCCCCCGACGCCCCTCGCGATGCCCCTCCGTCTTCGACTAACCCTCTGCATAGGAGCCGTGAGAGCCAGGAACTTGTGAGTTTTGTATGTCCACTCAGGCATCCTTCATACCTGGTCTGTAGGAAGTTCCTGTCAGAAGGAGGGGGCACCGCGAGGGCGTCGAGGGGCGGAAGGCGGTGCCTTAGTGCCTTCCTCCTTCTGACATTGTAAAGGAACCCTATTTTTTTAATGGTAAGATGTTTGTGTCTCTGTGTGTGTGTGTGTGTGTGTGTGTGTGTGTGTGTGTGTGTGTGTGTGTGTGTGTGTGTTTTGTACTCAGATTAGGTTTGAAGTGTCTGTGTGGTGCAGCTGGTCTGGTCTGTCTCTGTACAGTCGAGGCTGCACCCACCTATAAAAGGTGGAGGCTCACCAGGACATGCACACCTCACAAGTTCCCGGCTCTCTCGACTCTGTTGAAGACGGGTTTCTTGGAGAAGGGGAGGGCAGTGAGGCACAGTCCCCCGTCCCCCGACGCCCCTCGCGATGCCCCTCCGTCTTCGACTAACCCTCTGCATAGGAGCCGTGAGAGCCAGGAACTTGTGAGTTTTGTATGTCCACTCAGGCATCCTTCATACCTGGTCTGTAGGAAGTTCCTGTCAGAAGGAGGGGGCACCGCGAGGGCGTCGAGGGGCGGAAGGCGGTGCCTTAGTGCCTTCCTCCTTCTGACATTGTAAAGGAACCCTATTTTTTTAATGGTAAGATGTTTGTGTCTCTGTGTGTGTGTGTGTGTGTGTGTGTGTGTGTTTTGTACTCAGATTAGGTTTGAAGTGTCTGTGTGGTGCAGCTGGTCTGGTCTGTCTCTGTACAGTCGAGGCTGCACCCACCTATAAAAGGTGGAGGCTCACCAGGACATGCACACCTCACAAGTTCCCGGCTCTCTCGACTCTGTTGAAGACGGGTTTCTTGGAGAAGGGGAGGGCAGTGAGGCACAGTCCCCCGTCCCCCGATGCCCCTCGCGATGCCCCTCCGTCTTCGACTAACCCTCTGCATAGGAGCCGTGAGAGCCAGGAACTTGTGAGTTTTGTATGTCCACTCAGGCATCCTTCATACCTGGTCTGTAGGAAGTTCCTGTCAGAAGGAGGGGGCACCGCGAGGGCGTCGAGGGGCGGAAGGCGGTGCCTTAGTGCCTTCCTCCTTCTGACATTGTAAAGGAACCCTATTTTTTTAATGGTAAGATGTTTGTGTCTCTGTGTGTGTGTGTGTGTGTGTGTGTGTGTGTGTGTGTGTGTGTGTGTGTGTGTGTTTTGTACTCAGATTAGGTTTGAAGTGTCTGTGTGGTGCAGCTGGTCTGGTCTGTCTCTGTACAGTCGAGGCTGCACCCACCTATAAAAGGTGGAGGCTCACCAGGACATGCACACCTCACAAGTTCCCGGCTCTCTCGACTCTGTTGAAGACGGCTTTCTTGGAGAAGGGGAGGGCAGTGAGGCACAGTCCCCCGTCCCCCGACGCCCCTCGCGATGCCCCTCCGTCTTCGACTAACCCTCTGCATAGGAGCCGTGAGAGCCAGGAACTTGTGAGTTTTGTATGTCCACTCAGGCATCCTTCATACCTGGTCTGTAGGAAGTTCCTGTCAGAAGGAGGGGGCACCGCGAGGGCGTCGAGGGGCGGAAGGCGGTGCCTTAGTGCCTTCCTCCTTCTGACATTGTAAAGGAACCCAGTTTTTTTAATGGTAAGATGTTTGTGTCTCTGTGTGTGTGTGTGTGTGTGTGTGTGTGTGTGTTTTGTACTCAGATTAGGTTTGAAGTGTCTGTGTGGTGCAGCTGGTCTGGTCTGTCTCTGTACAGTCGAGGCTGCACCCACCTATAAAAGGTGGAGGCTCACCAGGACATGCACACCTCACAAGTTCCCGGCTCTCTCGACTCTGTTGAAGACGGGTTTCTTGGAGAAGGGGAGGGCAGTGAGGCACAGTCCCCCGTCCCCCGACGCCCCTCGCGATGCCCCTCCGTCTTCGACTAACCCTCTGCATAGGAGCCGTGAGAGCCAGGAACTTGTGAGTTTTGTATGTCCACTCAGGCATCCTTCATACCTGGTCTGTAGGAAGTTCCTGTCAGAAGGAGGGGGCACCGCGAGGGCGTCGAGGGGCGGAAGGCGGTGCCTTAGTGCCTTCCTCCTTCTGACATTGTAAAGGAACCCAGTTTTTTTAATGGTAAGATGTTTGTGTCTCTGTGTGTGTCTGTGTGTGTGTGTGTGTGTGTGTGTGTGTGTGTGTGTGTGTGTGTGTGTGTTTTGTACTCAGATTAGGTTTGAAGTGTCTGTGTGGTGCAGCTGGTCTGGTCTGTCTCTGTACAGTCGAGGCTGCACCCACCTATAATAGGTGGAGGCTCACCAGGACATGCACACCTCACAAGTTCCCGGCTCTCTCGACTCTGTTGAAGACGGGTTTCTTGGAGAAGGGGAGGGCAGTGAGGCACAGTCCCCCGTCCCCCGACGCCCCTCGCGATGCCCCTCCGTCTTCGACTAACCCTCTGCATAGGAGCCGTGAGAGCCAGGAACTTGTGAGTTTTGTATGTCCACTCAGGCATCCTTCATACCTGGTCTGTAGGAAGTTCCTGTCAGAAGGAGGGGGCACCGCGAGGGCGTCGAGGGGCGGAAGGCGGTGCCTTAGTGCCTTCCTCCTTCTGACATTGTAAAGGAACCCTATTTTTTTAATGGTAAGATGTTTGTGTCTCTGTGTGTGTGTGTGTGTGTGTGTGTGTGTGTTTTGTACTCAGATTAGGTTTGAAGTGTCTGTGTGGTGCAGCTGGTCTGGTCTGTCTCTGTACAGTCGAGGCTGCACCCACCTATAAAAGGTAGATGCTCACCAGGACATGCACACCTCACAAGTTCCCGGCTCTCTCGACTCTGTTGAAGACGGGTTTCTTGGAGAAGGGGAGGGCAGTGAGGCACAGTCCCCCGTCCCCCGACGCCCCTCGCGATGCCCCTCCGTCTTCGACTAACCCTCTGCATAGGAGCCGTGAGAGCCAGGAACTTGTGAGTTTTGTATGTCCACTCAGGCATCCTTCATACCTGGTCTGTAGGAAGTTCCTGTCAGAAGGAGGGGGCACCGCGAGGGCGTCGAGGGGCGGAAGGCGGTGCCTTAGTGCCTTCCTCCTGACATTGTAAAGGAACCCTATTTTTTTAATGGTAAGATGTTTGTGTCTCTGTGTGTGTGTGTGTGTGTGTGTGTGTGTGTTTTGTACTCAGATTAGGTTTGAAGTGTCTGTGTGGTGCAGCTGGTCTGGTCTGTCTCTGTACAGTCGAGGCTGCACCCACCTATAAAAGGTGGAGGCTCACCAGGACATGCACACCTCACAAGTTCCCGGCTCTCTCGACTCTGTTGAAGACGGGTTTCTTGGAGAAGGGGAGGGCAGCCAGGAACTTGTGAGTTTTGTATGTCCACTCAGGCATCCTTCATACCTGGTCTGTAGGAAGTTCCTGTCAGAAGGAGGGGGCACCGCGAGGGCGTCGAGGGGCAGAAGGCGGTGCCTTAGTGCCTTCCTCCTTCTGACATTGTAAAGGAACCCAGTTTTTTTAATGGTAAGATGTTTGTGTCTCTGTGTGTGTGTGTGTGTGTGTGTGTGTGTGTGTGTGTTTTGTACTCAGATTAGGTTTGAAGTGTCTGTGTGGTGCAGCTGGTCTGGTCTGTCTCTGTACAGTCGAGGCTGCACCCACCTATAAAAGGTGGAGGCTCACCAGGACATGCACACCTCACAAGTTCCCGGCTCTCTCGACTCTGTTGAAGACGGGTTTCTTGGAGAAGGGGAGGGCAGCCAGGAACTTGTGAGTTTTGTATGTCCACTCAGGCATCCTTCATACCTGGTCTGTAGGAAGTTCCTGTCAGAAGGAGGGGGCACCGCGAGGGCGTCGAGGGGCGGAAGGCGGTGCCTTAGTGCCTTCCTCCTTCTGACATTGTAAAGGAACCCAGTTTTTTTAATGGTAATATGAGTGTGTGTGTGTGTGTGTGTGTGTGTGTGTGTGTGTGTGTCTCTGTGTGTGTGTGTGTGTGTGTGTGTGTGTGTGTGTATGTTTTTTGTCCTCTGATGAGGTTTGAAGTGTCTGTGTGGTGCAGCTGGTCTGGTCTGTCTCTGTACAGTCGAGGCTGCACCCACCTATAAAAGGTGGAGGCTCACCAGGACATGCACACCTCACAAGTTCCCGGCTCTCTCGACTCTGTTGAAGACGGGTTTCTTGGAGAAGGGGAGGGCAGTGAGGCACAGTCCCCCGTCCCCCGACGCCCCTCGCGATGCCCCTCCGTCTTCGACTAACCCTCTGCATAGGAGCCGTGAGAGCCAGGAACTTGTGAGTTTTGTATGTCCACTCAGGCATCCTTCATACCTGGTCTGTAGGAAGTTCCTGTCAGAAGGAGGGGGCACCGCGAGGGCGTCGAGGGGCGGAAGGCGGTGCCTTAGTGCCTTCCTCCTTCTGACATTGTAAAGGAACCCTATTTTTTTAATGGTAAGATGTTTGTGTCTCTGTGTGTGTCTGTGTGTGTGTGTGTGTGTGTGTGTGTGTGTGTGTGTGTGTGTGTGTGTGTGTGTGTGTGTTTTGTACTCAGATTAGGTTTGAAGTGTCTGTGTGGTGCAGCTGGTCTGGTCTGTCTCTGTACAGTCGAGGCTGCACCCACCTATAAAAGGTGGAGGCTCACCAGGACATGCACACCTCACAAGTTCCCGGCTCTCTCGACTCTGTTGAAGACGGCTTTCTTGGAGAAGGGGAGGGCAGTGAGGCACAGTCCCCCGTCCCCCGACGCCCCTCGCGATGCCCCTCCGTCTTCGACTAACCCTCTGCATAGGAGCCGTGAGAGCCAGGAACTTGTGAGTTTTGTATGTCCACTCAGGCATCCTTCATACCTGGTCTGTAGGAAGTTCCTGTCAGAAGGAGGGGGCACCGCGAGGGCGTCGAGGGGCGGAAGGCGGTGCCTTAGTGCCTTCCTCCTTCTGACATTGTAAAGGAACCCAGTGTTTTTTAATGGTAAGATGTTTGTGTCTCTGTGTGTGTGTGTGTGTGTGTGTGTGTTTTGTACTCAGATTAGGTTTGAAGTGTCTGTGTGGTGCAGCTGGTCTGGTCTGTCTCTGTACAGTCGAGGCTGCACCCACCTATAAAAGGTGGAGGCTCACCAGGACATGCACACCTCACAAGTTCCCGGCTCTCTCGACTCTGTTGAAGACGGGTTTCTTGGAGAAGGGGAGGGCAGTGAGGCACAGTCCCCCGTCCCCCGACGCCCCTCGCGATGCCCCTCCGTCTTCGACTAACCCTCTGCATAGGAGCCGTGAGAGCCAGGAACTTGTGAGTTTTGTATGTCCACTCAGGCATCCTTCATACCTGGTCTGTAGGAAGTTCCTGTCAGAAGGAGGGGGCACCGCGAGGGCGTCGAGGGGCGGAAGGCGGTGCCTTAGTGCCTTCCTCCTTCTGACATTGTAAAGGAACCCAGTTTTCTTAATGGTAAGATGTTTGTGTCTCTGTGTGTGTGTGTGTGTGTGTGTGTGTGTGTGTGTGTGTGTGTGTGTGTGTGTGTGTGTGTGTGTGTTGTACTCAGATTAGGTTTGAAGTGTCTGTGTGGTGCAGCTGGTCTGGTCTGTCTCTGTACAGTCGAGGCTGCACCCACCTATAAAAGGTGGAGGCTCACCAGGACATGCACACCTCACAAGTTCCCGGCTCTCTCGACTCTGTTGAAGACGGGTTTCTTGGAGAAGGGGAGGGCAGTGAGGCACAGTCCCCCGTCCCCCGACGCCCCTCGCGATGCCCCTCCGTCTTCGACTAACCCTCTGCATAGGAGCCGTGAGAGCCAGGAACTTGTGAGTTTTGTATGTCCACTCAGGCATCCTTCATACCTGGTCTGTAGGAAGTTCCTGTCAGAAGGAGGGGGCACCGCGAGGGCGTCGAGGGGCGGAAGGCGGTGCCTTAGTGCCTTCCTCCTTCTGACATTGTAAAGGAACCCAGTTTTTTTAATGGTAAGATGTTTGTGTCTCTGTGTGTGTGTGTGTGTGTGTGTGTGTTTTGTACTCAGATTAGGTTTGAAGTGTCTGTGTGGTGCAGCTGGTCTGGTCTGTCTCTGTACAGTCGAGGCTGCACCCACCTATAAAAGGTGGAGGCTCACCAGGACATGCACACCTCACAAGTTCCCGGCTCTCTCGACTCTGTTGAAGACGGGTTTCTTGGAGAAGGGGAGGGCAGCCAGGAACTTGTGAGTTTTGTATGTCCACTCAGGCATCCTTCATACCTGGTCTGTAGGAAGTTCCTGTCAGAAGGAGGGGGCACCGCGAGGGCGTCGAGGGGCGGAAGGCGGTGCCTTAGTGCCTTCCTCCTTCTGACATTGTAAAGGAACCCAGTTTTTTTAATGGTAAGATGTTTGTGTCTCTGTGTGTGTGTGTGTGTGTGTGTGTGTGTGTGTGTGTGTGTGTGTGTTTTGTACTCAGATTAGGTTTGAAGTGTCTGTGTGGTGCAGCTGGTCTGGTCTGTCTCTGTACAGTCGAGGCTGCACCCACCTATAAAAGGTGGAGGCTCACCAGGACATGCACACCTCACAAGTTCCCGGCTCTCTCGACTCTGTTGAACGGGTTTCTTGGAGAAGGGGAGGGCAGTGAGGCACAGTCCCCCGTCCCCCGACGCCCCTCGCGATGCCCCTCCGTCTTCGACTAACCCTCTGCATAGGAGCCGTGAGAGCCAGGAACTTGTGAGTTTTGTATGTCCACTCAGGCATCCTTCATACCTGGTCTGTAGGAAGTTCCTGTCAGAAGGAGGGGGCACCGCGAGGGCGTCGAGGGGCGGAAGGCGGTGCCTTAGTGCCTTCCTCCTTCTGACATTGTAAAGGAACCCTATTTTTTTTAATGGTAAGATGTTTGTGTCTCTGTGTGTGTGTGTGTGTGTGTGTGTTTTGTACTCAGATTAGGTTTGAAGTGTCTGTGTGGTGCAGCTGGTCTGGTCTGTCTCTGTACAGTCGAGGCTGCACCCACCTATAAAAGGTGGAGGCTCACCAGGACATGCACACCTCACAAGTTCCCGGCTCTCTCGACTCTGTTGAAGACGGGTTTCTTGGAGAAGGGGAGGGCAACCAGGAACTTGTGAGTTTTGTATGTCCACTCAGGCATCCTTCATACCTGGTCTGTAGGAAGTTCCTGTCAGAAGGAGGGGGCACCGCGAGGGCGTCGAGGGGCGGAAGGCGGTGCCTTAGTGCCTTCCTCCTTCTGACATTGTAAAGGAACCCAGTTTTTTTAATGGTAATATGAGTGTGTGTGTGTGTGTGTGTGTGTGTGTGTGTGTGTGTCTCTGTGTGTGTGTGTGTGTGTGTGTGTGTATGTTTTTTGTCCTCTGATGAGGTTTGAAGTGTCTGTGTGGTGCAGCTGGTCTGGTCTGTCTCTGTACAGTCGAGGCTGCACCCACCTATAAAAGGTGGAGGCTCACCAGGACATGCACACCTCACAAGTTCCCGGCTCTCTCGACTCTGTTGAAGACGGGTTTCTTGGAGAAGGGGAGGGCAGTGAGGCACAGTCCCCCGTCCCCCGACGCCCCTCGCGATGCCCCTCCGTCTTCGACTAACCCTCTGCATAGGAGCCGTGAGAGCCAGGAACTTGTGAGTTTTGTATGTCCACTCAGGCATCCTTCATACCTGGTCTGTAGGAAGTTCCTGTCAGAAGGAGGGGGCACCGCAAGGGCGTCGAGGGGCGGAAGGCGGTGCCTTAGTGCCTTCCTCCTTCTGACATTGTAAAGGAACCCTATTTTTTTAATGGTAAGATGTTTGTGTCTGTGTGTGTGTGTGTGTGTGTGTGTGTTTTGTACTCAGATTAGGTTTGAAGTGTCTGTGTGGTGCAGCTGGTCTGGTCTGTCTCTGTACAGTCGAGGCTGCACCCACCTATAAAAGGTGGAGGCTCACCAGGACATGCACACCTCACAAGTTCCCGGCTCTCTCGACTCTGTTGAAGACGGCTTTCTTGGAGAAGGGGAGGGCAGTGAGGCACAGTCCCCCGTCCCCCGACGGCCCTCGCGATGCCCCTCCGTCTTCGACTAACCCTCTGCATAGGAGCCGTGAGAGCCAGGAACTTGTGAGTTTTGTATGTCCACTCAGGCATCCTTCATACCTGGTCTGTAGGAAGTTCCTGTCAGAAGGAGGGGGCACCGCGAGGGCGTCGAGGGGCGGAAGGCGGTGCCTTAGTGCCTTCCTCCTTCTGACATTGTAAAGGAACCCTATTTTTTTAATGGTAAGATGTTTGTGTCTCTGTGTGTGTGTGTGTGTGTGTGTGTGTGTGTGTGTGTGTGTATGTTTTTTGTCCTCTGATGAGGTTTGAAGTGTCTGTGTGGTGCAGCTGGTCTGGTCTGTCTCTGTACAGTCGAGGCTGCACCCACCTATAAAAGGTGGAGGCTCACCAGGACATGCACACCTCACAAGTTCCCGGCTCTCTCGACTCTGTTGAAGACGGGTTTCTTGGAGAAGGGGAGGGCAGTGAGGCACAGTCCCCCGTCCCCCGACGCCCCTCGCGATGCCCCTCCGTCTTCGACTAACCCTCTGCATAGGAGCCGTGAGAGCCAGGAACTTGTGAGTTTTGTATGTCCACTCAGGCATCCTTCATACCTGGTCTGTAGGAAGTTCCTGTCAGAAGGAGGGGGCACCGCGAGGGCGTCGAGGGGCGGAAGGCGGTGCCTTAGTGCCTTCCTTCTTCTGACATTGTAAAGGAACCCTATTTTTTTAATGGTAAGATGTTTGTGTCTGTGTGTGTGTGTGTGTGTGTGTGTCTGTGTCTGTGTGTGTGTCTGTGTCTGTGTGTATGTATGTATGTATGTGTTTTTTGTCCGCAGATTAGGTTTGAAGTGTCTGTGTGGTGCAGCTGGTCTGGTCTGTCTCTGTACAGTCGAGGCTGCACCCACCTATAAAAGGTGGAGGCTCACCAGGACATGCACACCTCACAAGTTCCCGGCTCTCTCGACTCTGTTGAAGACGGGTTTCTTGGAGAAGGGGAGGGCAGTGAGGCACAGTCCCCCGTCCCCCGACGCCCCTCGCGATGCCCCTCCGTCTTCGACTAACCCTCTGCATAGGAGCCGTGAGAGCCAGGAACTTGTGAGTTTTGTATGTCCACTCAGGCATCCTTCATACCTGGTCTGTAGGAAGTTCCTGTCAGAAGGAGGGGGCACCGCGAGGGCGTCGAGGGGCGGAAGGCGGTGCCTTAGTGCCTTCCTCCTTCTGACATTGTAAAGGAACCCTATTTTTTTTAATGGTAAGATGTTTGTGTCTCTGTGTGTGTGTGTGTGTGTGTGTGTGTGTGTGTTTTGTACTCAGATTAGGTTTGAAGTGTCTGTGTGGTGCAGCTGGTCTGGTCTGTCTCTGTACAGTCGAGGCTGCACCCACCTATAAAAGGTGGAGGCTCACCAGGACATGCACACCTCACAAGTTCCCGGCTCTCTCGACTCTGTTGAAGACGGGTTTCTTGGAGAAGGGGAGGGCAGTGAGGCACAGTCCCCCGTCCCCCGACGCCCCTCGCGATGCCCCTCCGTCTTCGACTAACCCTCTGCATAGGAGCCGTGAGAGCCAGGAACTTGTGAGTTTTGTATGTCCACTCAGGCATCCTTCATACCTGGTCTGTAGGAAGTTCCTGTCAGAAGGAGGGGGCACCGCGAGGGCGTCGAGGGGCGGAAGGCGGTGCCTTAGTGCCTTCCTCCTTCTGACATTGTAAAGGAACCCAGTGTTTTTTAATGGTAAGATGTTTGTGTCTCTGTGTGTGTGTGTGTGTGTGTGTGTGTGTGTGTGTGTGTGTGTGTGTGTGTGTGTGTTTTGTACTCAGATCAGGTTTGAAGTGTCTGTGTGGTGCAGCTGGTCTGGTCTGTCTCTGTACAGTCGAGGCTGCACCCACCTATAAAAGGTGGAGGCTCACCAGGACATGCACACCTCACAAGTTCCCGGCTCTCTCGACTCTGTTGAAGACGGGTTTCTTGGAGAAGGGGAGGGCAGCCAGGAACTTGTGAGTTTTGTATGTCCACTCAGGCATCCTTCATACCTGGTCTGTAGGAAGTTCCTGTCAGAAGGAGGGGGCACCGCGAGGGCGTCGAGGGGCGGAAGGCGGTGCCTTAGTGCCTTCCTCCTTCTGACATTGTAAAGGAACCCAGTTTTTTTAATGGTAAGATGTTTGTGTCTCTGTGTGTGTGTGTGTGTGTGTGTGTGTGTGTGTGTGTGTGTGTGTGTGTGTTTTGTACTCAGATTAGGTTTGAAGTGTCTGTGTGGTGCAGCTGGTCTGGTCTGTCTCTGTACAGTCGAGGCTGCACCCACCTATAAAAGGTGGAGGCTCACCAGGACATGCACACCTCACAAGTTCCCGGCTCTCTCGACTCTGTTGAAGACGGGTTTCTTGGAGAAGGGGAGGGCAGTGAGGCACAGTCCCCCGTCCCCCGACGCCCCTCGCGATGCCCCTCCGTCTTCGACTAACCCTCTGCATAGGAGCCGTGAGAGCCAGGAACTTGTGAGTTTTGTATGTCCACTCAGGCATCCTTCATACCTGGTCTGTAGGAAGTTCCTGTCAGAAGGAGGGGGCACCGCGAGGGCGTCGAGGGGCGGAAGGCGGTGCCTTAGTGCCTTCCTCCTTCTGACATTGTAAAGGAACCCTATTTTTTTAATGGTAAGATGTTTGTGTCTCTGTGTGTGTGTGTGTGTGTGTGTGTGTATGTTTTTTGTCCTCTGATGAGGTTTGAAGTGTCTGTGTGGTGCAGCTGGTCTGGTCTGTCTCTGTACAGTCGAGGCTGCACCCACCTATAAAAGGTGGAGGCTCACCAGGACATGCACACCTCACAAGTTCCCGGCTCTCTCGACTCTGTTGAAGACGGGTTTCTTGGAGAAGGGGAGGGCAGTGAGGCACAGTCCCCCGTCCCCCGACGCCCCTCGCGATGCCCCTCCGTCTTCGACTAACCCTCTGCATAGGAGCCGTGAGAGCCAGGAACTTGTGAGTTTTGTATGTCCACTCAGGCATCCTTCATACCTGGTCTGTAGGAAGTTCCTGTCAGAAGGAGGGGGCACCGCGAGGGCGTCGAGGGGCGGAAGGCGGTGCCTTAGTGCCTTCCTTCTTCTGACATTGTAAAGGAACCCTATTTTTTTAATGGTAAGATGTTTGTGTCTGTGTGTGTGTGTGTGTGTGTGTGTGTGTCTGTGTCTGTGTGTGTGTCTGTGTCTGTGTGTATGTATGTATGTATGTGTTTTTTGTCCTCAGATTAGGTTTGAAGTGTCTGTGTGGTGCAGCTGGTCTGGTCTGTCTCTGTACAGTCGAGGCTGCACCCACCTATAAAAGGTGGAGGCTCACCAGGACATGCACACCTCACAAGTTCCCGGCTCTCTCGACTCTGTTGAAGACGGGTTTCTTGGAGAAGGGGAGGGCAGTGAGGCACAGTCCCCCGTCCCCCGACGCCCCTCGCGATGCCCCTCCGTCTTCGACTAACCCTCTGCATAGGAGCCGTGAGAGCCAGGAACTTGTGAGTTTTGTATGTCCACTCAGGCATCCTTCATACCTGGTCTGTAGGAAGTTCCTGTCAGAAGGAGGGGGCACCGCGAGGGCGTCGAGGGGCGGAAGGCGGTGCCTTAGTGCCTTCCTCCTTCTGACATTGTAAAGGAACCCTATTTTTTAATGGTAAGGTGTGTGTGTGTGTGTGTGTGTGTGTGTGTGTGTGTGTGTGTGTGTGTGTGTGTTTTGTACTCAGATTAGGTTTGAAGTGTCTGTGTGGTGCAGCAGGTCTGGTCTATCTCTGTACAGTCGAGGCTGCACCCACCTATAAAAGGTGGAGGCTCACCAGGACATGCACACCTCACAAGTTCCCAGCTCTCTCGACTCTGTTGAAGACGGGTTTCTTGGAGAAGGGGAGGGCAGTGAGGCACAGTCCCCCGTCCCCCGACGCCCCTCGCGATGCCCCTCCGTCTTCGACTAACCCTCTGCATAGGAGCCGTGAGAGCCAGGAACTTGTGAGTTTTGTATGTCCACTCAGGCATCCTTCATACCTGGTCTGTAGGAAGTTCCTGTCAGAAGGAGGGGGCACCGCGAGGGCGTCGAGGGGCGGAAGGCGGTGCCTTAGTGCCTTCCTTCTTCTGACATTGTAAAGGAACCCTATTTTTTTAATGGTAAGATGTTTGTGTCTGTGTGTGTGTGTGTGTGTGTGTGTGTGTCTGTGTCTGTGTGTGTGTCTGTGTCTGTGTGTATGTATGTATGTATGTGTTTTTTGTCCTCAGATTAGGTTTGAAGTGTCTGTGTGGTGCAGCTGGTCTGGTCTGTCTCTGTACAGTCGAGGCTGCACCCACCTATAAAAGGTGGAGGCTCACCAGGACATGCACACCTCACAAGTTCCCGGCTCTCTCGACTCTGTTGAAGACGGGTTTCTTGGAGAAGGGGAGGGCAGTGAGGCACAGTCCCCCGTCCCCCGACGCCCCTCGCGATGCCCCTCCGTCTTCGACTAACCCTCTGCATAGGAGCCGTGAGAGCCAGGAACTTGTGAGTTTTGTATGTCCACTCAGGCATCCTTCATACCTGGTCTGTAGGAAGTTCCTGTCAGAAGGAGGGGGCACCGCGAGGGCGTCGAGGGGCGGAAGGCGGTGCCTTAGTGCCTTCCTCCTTCTGACATTGTAAAGGAACCCTATTTTTTAATGGTAAGGTGTGTGTGTGTGTGTGTGTGTGTGTGTGTGTGTGTGTGTGTGTGTGTGTGTGTTTTGTACTCAGATTAGGTTTGAAGTGTCTGTGTGGTGCAGCAGGTCTGGTCTATCTCTGTACAGTCGAGGCTGCACCCACCTATAAAAGGTGGAGGCTCACCAGGACATGCACACCTCACAAGTTCCCAGCTCTCTCGACTCTGTTGAAGACGGGTTTCTTGGAGAAGGGGAGGGCAGTGAGGCACAGTCCCCCGTCCCCCGACGCCCCTCGCGATGCCCCTCCGTCTTCGACTAACCCTCTGCATAGGAGCCGTGAGAGCCAGGAACTTGTGAGTTTTGTATGTCCACTCAGGCATCCTTCATACCTGGTCTGTAGGAAGTTCCTGTCAGAAGGAGGGGGCACCGCGAGGGCGTCGAGGGGCGGAAGGCGGTGCCTTAGTGCCTTCCTCCTTCTGACATTGTAAAGGAACCCTATTTTTTTAATGGTAAGATGTGTGTGTGTGTGTGTGTGTGTGTGTGTGTTTTGTACTCAGATTAGGTTTGAAGTGTCTGTGTGGTGCAGCTGGTCTGGTCTGTCTCTGTACAGTCGAGGCTGCACCCACCTATAAAAGGTGGAGGCTCACCAGGACATGCACACCTCACAAGTTCCCGGCTCTCTCGACTCGGTTGAAGACGGGTTTTCCTGGAGAAGGGGAGGGCAGTGAGGCACAGTCCCCCGTCCCCCGACGCCCCTCGCGATGCCCCTCCGTCTTCGACTAACCCTCTGCATAGGAGCCGTGAGAGCCAGGAACTTGTGAGTTTTGTATGTCCACTCAGGCATCCTTCATACCTGGTCTGTAGGAAGCTCCTGTCAGAAGGAGGATGGACAGTGAACATTTTAAGCCCACTCGGCAGCGACAGATGGCCACCCCTTCCTGAGCCTGGTTCTGTCGGAGGTTTCTCCCCTTTAAAAGGGAGTTTTTCCTCCCCACCGTCGCCAAGTGCTTGCTCATAGGGGATTTTTTGGGCTTTTTTTTTTAAAAACCAACCGCTGATAAGTTCACTGGCATCAAGTTTAGGACTCTGCAAATATTTAAATGGATAATTCGTCATCAAGTGAGGAATGATCCATTTAAATCATATTTGAGAGTCACATATATTTGTATATAAATATGATTTGTTGGACAATAAGACAAATCACAGACTAATTTGGACAATTGGGAAAAATTAAATAAATAAAAAAATTGGATAAAATGCATGTGTCATTGTTTCATATTGATTTCAAATAACATACCATTTGATTTCAACATATTTTTGTTACACTTGCAGTGGTGTTATTTTGTTATGATCCTGTTCATTTTAAATATAAATATAAATCATCTAAATAGAAATGGAAAACTAGAAAAATTAAAAATATAGCTTTACTAATCTGAAAGTTATTTGTCATTGGATCCATCATTCCCACAGTGGAAACACATTATTTCATATTATGTTCAATTCAGTAGTTAAAAGTATAAAATTTAATAATGTCTGTTTTTAGTTTACTTTGTTAATAAACACATTTTTTAGTATTTTAGAAACTAACATCATACATATCCAAATATGAAGCAATGTTTTAACTGCCATTTACATACAGACCTGTGGCCAACTTTATAAACCATTTTGAATTTTTTCCAGCTGAGGCGTTCAAAATAGATATACAGGGAGTGCAGAATTATTAGGCAAGTTGTATTTTTGAGGAATAATGTTATTATTGAACAACAACCATGTTCTCAATGAACCCAAAAAACTCATTAATATCAAAGCTGAATGTTTTTGGAAGTAGTTTTTAGTTTGTTTTTACTTTTAGCTATTTTAGGGGGATATCTGTGTGTGCAGGTGACTATTACTGTGCATAATTATTAGGCAACTTAACAAAAAACAAATATATACCCATTTCAATTATTTATTTTTACCAGTGAAACCAATATAACATCTCCACATTCACAAATATACATTTCTGACATTCAAAAACAAAACAAAAACAAATCAGCGACCAATATAGCCACCTTTCTTTGCAAGGACACTCAAAAGCCTGCCATCCATGGATTCTGTCAGTGTTTGGATCTGTTCACCATCAACATTGCGTGCAGCAGCAACCACAGCCTCCCAGACACTGTTCACAGAGGTGTACTGTTTTCCCTCCTTGTAAATCTCACATTTGATGATGGACCACAGGTTCTCAATGGGGTCCAGATCAGGTGAACAAGGTGGCCATGTCATTAGTTTTTCTTCTTTTATACCCTTTCTTGCCAGCCACGCTGTGGAGTACTTGGACGCGTGTGATGGAGCATTGTCCTGCATGAAAATCATGTTTTTCTTGAAGGATGCAGACTTCTTCCTGTACCACTGCTTGAAGAAGGTGTCTTCCAGGAACTGGCAGTAGGACTGGGAGTTGAGCTTGACTCCATCCTCAACCCGAAAAGGCCCCACAAGCTCATCTTTGATGATACCAGCCCAAACCAGTACTCCACCTCCACCTTGCTGGTGTCTGAGTCAGACTGGAGCTCTCTGCCCTTTACCAATCCAGCCACGGGCCCATCCATCTGGCCCATCAAGACTCACTCTCATTTCATCAGTCCATAAAACTTTAGAAAAACCAGTCTTGAGATATTTCTTGGCCCAGTCTTGACGTTTCAGCTTGTGTGTCTTGTTCAGTGGTGGTCGTCTTTCAGCCTTTCTTACCTTGGCCATGTCTCTGAGTATTGCACACCTTGTGCTTTTGGGCACTCCAGTGATGTTGCAGCTCTGAAATATGGCCAAACTGGTGGCAAGTGGCATCTTGGCAGCTGCACGCTTGACTTTTCTCAGTTCATGGGCAGTTATTTTGTGCCTTGGTTTTTCCACGCGCTTCTTGCGACCCTGTTGACTATTTTGAATGAAACGCTTGATTGTTCGATGATCACGCTTCAGAAGCTTTGCAATTTTGAGACTGCTGCATCCCTCTGCAAGATATCTCACTATTTTTGACTATTTATGGCACCAAAACCAATGCCACTTTCAGCCTGTCAAGTCCTTCTTTTGACCCATTTTGCCAAAGGAAAGGACGTTGCCTAATAATTATGCACACCTGATATAGGGTGTTGATGTCATTAGACCACACCCCTTCTCATTACAGAGATGCACATCACCTAATATGCTTAATTGGTAGTAGGCTTTCGAGCCTATACAGCTTGGAGTAAGACAACATGCATGAAGAGGATGATGTGGACAAAATACTCATTTGCCTAATAATTCTGCACTCCCTGTACTTTTGATTGTCACAGTGTTATTTGGGCAGCTGCCTGCCTAATATAACATAACATCACCACAATATTTTACATTAAATGAGGAAATGTATCTTTGTTTCCTCAGCTAAGACTGCTTGGCTGCTGTAGCTTGTGTTTATGTTGAGAGTGACATCTGATTTAAAAGCAAGAAGCAAAAGCCACTGAGCACCATCAGGCAGCACAGAGGCAATGCTACAAATTTAAGGAACGAACGTCAATTCTTTGTGTGTGTACATGCACAGAGCACATGTGCACACGGTTGTGCAGATTAACTCACAGATGTACATGACAACTCACGTTTGTGGCATTGACATTGTTTTCCAATCTTAAATGTAATACATACATTTCCGTCATTGGCCATAATTCTTGCAAGGAAGGGACTCAAAGGTCACAAGTTATTAAATCAAATTAATTAAACACACCATTAAAAGAAGTTCACTATTCACTCCTTAACACATTGAAAATAGTGACATCAAGGGAAAAACATGCAGTGCAGCACTATCAGAT
>NW_028234358.1:120000-250735 GCF_057382095.1 Aulonocara sp. 'chitande type north' Nkhata Bay | reverse complement strand
AGAGATATGATGGGAACCAGGAAGTCAGACCAGGCAGAGCACATGGAGCACAGGGAGCAGGTGGCAGACAGACCAGGGAGGAAACCTCATTCGAAGGACAAGGTGCAGGTATGTGAGAATACATGATTACAAATATAGGAAACGACTGAAGGAGAAGCATTTATGAGATGATATTAATACTCTAAACTTACAGAAGCTAAAATTAGTACTTTAAACCTGCAGAAGCTAAAAGCTAATAATTGTGAGTTGAGCAGGACTTATGGATCATGCAATCAATCGGAGACCTCCGCGTCTCCGTGGCTGGGGTAGTCGCAGGCGGCCTTCGGGCACTGCCTTCGTCCCCCCAAGTGCAGACATGCAATCAATCGGAGACCTCCACGTCTCCGCGGCTGGGGCATTCGCAGGCGACCTTTGGACACTGCCTTCGTCCCCCCAAGCGCAGACCGCCCGGGGTGGCTCTTGAGTGAAATTCTCAAAGTCACGGACATACGTTAGATTGCCATGAACCCAAATGGGGCCTAATTAACTCTCTAAAAGGCGATTGAACCTGACAGGGCCCGATTGGCCTCTTGGAAACTTTAAAAATTAAAGCCCAGAAAGGCATTACTTAATTACTATTAGGAAACTTTAAAAATTAAAGCCCAGAAAGGCATTAATTAATGACTATTGTCTTATTTAATTGATGACACACTCCAAGGCGTGATCAACCTTGGCAGGGCCTTCCTTGGAGGAGGATGTCTAGTGATAATGGCCGAAACATCCAATGATTCCAGGGTCCACTACTGATGATGTGTCCTAAATATTACTTTAAAATCAAATTAATGAGACTATAAAAAGATAATACAATAAAAAGCCGTGGGGGACCTTGCCGCCTGGGACGGGAGCAGGCATGGCCAGTGCATTGGAGCCCGGCCCCCTTCGGGGACCGGACTCCCAACTTATTTCTCCCCTATCCAGCCCGTGCCGCCTGTCCACCCACCTGGGTAGCGTGAGGTTCCCTGGGGGCTTTCTTCACTGGGCTGGGGGTGTCCCGACCCCCTCCCAATCCTAAACCTAACCACTTACAAAGAAAACCAAAAAAGGAATGTGAGATGGGGGTGCCATTAAAACAATAAAAACAAAGAAAGCTAGAGTGCTAAGCCAGTGCTAACAAGAAAGCCAAGGTGCTTAGCTGATGCTGGAAAGGAAATATGATGAGGGGGTGCCATTGAAACAAGAAAAACAAAGAAAGCTAGAGTGCTAAGCCAGTGCTAACAAGAAAGCCAAGGTGCTTAGCTGATGCTGGAAAGGAAATATGATGAGGGGGTGCCATTAAAACAATAAAAACAAAGAAAACCAAAAAAAGGAATGTGAGAAGGGGGTGCCATTAAAACAATAAAAACAAAGAAAACTAAAATGCTAAACTAATGCTAACAAGAAAGCCAAGGTGCTAAGCTAATGCTAACAATTGTATGACAGTGACATATGATAAAGTACAATTTGTACATGGGACTAGTCATCTTTATATTGAGTTTTATGGATGCTAATATGGAAGCTAACATTATGCTATGGCTAAAGCTAATGATGACAGAGATAGGACACAACAGTGGTTGCCCTGGAGATCGATCAAGTGCATGATGGGAACCAGGAAGTCAGACCAGGCAGAGCACATGGAGCACAGGGAGCAGGTGGCAGACAGACCAGGGAGGAAACCTCATTCGAAGGACAAGGTGCAGGTATGTGAGAATACATGATTACAAATATAGGAAACGACTGAAGGAGAAGCATTTATGAGATGATATTAATACTCTAAACTTACAGAAGCTAAAATTAGTACTTTAAACCTGCAGAAGCTAAAAGCTAATAATTGTGAGTTGAGCAGGACTTATGGATCATGCAATCAATCGGAGACCTCCGCGTCTCCGTGGCTGGGGTAGTCGCAGGCGGCCTTCGGGCACTGCCTTCGTCCCCCCAAGTGCAGACATGCAATCAATCGGAGACCTCCACGTCTCCGCGGCTGGGGCATTCGCAGGCGACCTTTGGACACTGCCTTCGTCCCCCCAAGCGCAGACCGCCCGGGGTGGCTCTTGAGTGAAATTCTCAAAGTCACGGACATACGTTAGATTGCCATGAACCCAAATGGGGCCTAATTAACTCTCTAAAAGGCGATTGAACCTGACAGGGCCCGATTGGCCTCTTGGAAACTTAAAAATTAAAGCCCAGAAAGGCATTACTTAATTACTATTAGGAAACTTTAAAAATTAAAGCCCAGAAAGGCATTAATTAATGACTATTGTCTTATTTAATTGATGACACACTCCAAGGCGTGATCAACCTTGGCAGGGCCTTCCTTGGAGGAGGATGTCTAGTGATAATGGCCGAAACATCCAATGATTCCAGGGTCCACTACTGATGATGTGTCCTAAATATTACTTTAAAATCAAATTAATGAGACTATAAAAAGATAATACAATAAAAAGCCGTGGGGGACCTTGCCGCCTGGGACGGGAGCAGGCATGGCCAGTGCATTGGAGCCCGGCCCCCTTCGGGGACCGGACTCCCAACTTATTTCTCCCCTATCCAGCCCGTGCCGCCTGTCCACCCACCTGGGTAGCGTGAGGTTCCCTGGGGGCTTTCTTCACTGGGCTGGGGGTGTCCCGACCCCCCTCCCAATCCTAAACCTAACCACTTACAAAGAAAACCAAAAAAGGAATGTGAGATGGGGGTGCCATTAAAACAATAAAAACAAAGAAAGCTAGAGTGCTAAGCCAGTGCTAACAAGAAAGCCAAGGTGCTTAGCTGATGCTGGAAAGGAAATATGATGAGGGGGTGCCATTGAAACAAGAAAAACAAAGAAAGCTAGAGTGCTAAGCCAGTGCTAACAAGAAAGCCAAGGTGCTTAGCTGATGCTGGAAAGGAAATATGATGAGGGGGTGCCATTAAAACAATAAAAACAAAGAAAACCAAAAAAGGAATGTGAGAAGGGGGTGCCATTAAAACAATAAAAACAAAGAAAACTAAAATGCTAAACTAATGCTAACAAGAAAGCCAAGGTGCTAAGCTAATGCTAACAATTGTATGACAGTGACATATGATAAAGTACAATTTGTACATGGGACTAGTCATCTTTATATTGAGTTTTATGGATGCTAATATGGAAGCTAACATTATGCTATGGCTAAAGCTAATGATGACAGTTCAAGGACACAACAGTGGTTGCCCTGGAGATCGATCAAGTGCATGATGGGAACCAGGAAGTCAGACCAGGCAGAGCACATGGAGCACAGGGAGCAGGTGGCAGACAGACCAGGGAGGAAACCTCATTCGAAGGACAAGGTGCAGGTATGTGAGAATACATGATTACAAATATAGGAAACGACTGAAGGAGAAGCATTTATGAGATGATATTAATACTCTAAACTTACAGAAGCTAAAATTAGTACTTTAAACCTGCAGAAGCTAAAAGCTAATAATTGTGAGTTGAGCAGGACTTATGGATCATGCAATCAATCGGAGACCTCCGCGTCTCCGTGGCTGGGGTAGTCGCAGGCGGCCTTCGGGCACTGCCTTCGTCCCCCCAAGTGCAGACATGCAATCAATCGGAGACCTCCACGTCTCCGCGGCTGGGGCATTCGCAGGCGACCTTTGGACACTGCCTTCGTCCCCCCAAGCGCAGACCGCCCGGGGTGGCTCTTGAGTGAAATTCTCAAAGTCACGGACATACGTTAGATTGCCATGAACCCAAATGGGGCCTAATTAACTCTCTAAAAGGCGATTGAACCTGACAGGGCCCGATTGGCCTCTTGGAAACTTTAAAAATTAAAGCCCAGAAAGGCATTACTTAATTACTATTAGGAAACTTTAAAAATTAAAGCCCAGAAAGGCATTAATTAATGACTATTGTCTTATTTAATTGATGACACACTCCAAGGCGTGATCAACCTTGGCAGGGCCTTCCTTGGAGGAGGATGTCTAGTGATAATGGCCGAAACATCCAATGATTCCAGGGTCCACTACTGATGATGTGTCCTAAATATTACTTTAAAATCAAATTAATGAGACTATAAAAAGATAATACAATAAAAAGCCGTGGGGGACCTTGCCGCCTGGGACGGGAGCAGGCATGGCCAGTGCATTGGAGCCCGGCCCCCTTCGGGGACCGGACTCCCAACTTATTTCTCCCCTATCCAGCCCGTGCCGCCTGTCCACCCACCTGGGTAGCGTGAGGTTCCCTGGGGGCTTTCTTCACTGGGCTGGGGGTGTCCCGACCCCCTCCCAATCCTAAACCTAACCACTTACAAAGAAAACCAAAAAAGGAATGTGAGATGGGGGTGCCATTAAAACAATAAAAACAAAGAAAGCTAGAGTGCTAAGCCAGTGCTAACAAGAAAGCCAAGGTGCTTAGCTGATGCTGGAAAGGAAATATGATGAGGGGGTGCCATTGAAACAAGAAAAACAAAGAAAGCTAGAGTGCTAAGCCAGTGCTAACAAGAAAGCCAAGGTGCTTAGCTGATGCTGGAAAGGAAATATGATGAGGGGGTGCCATTAAAACAATAAAAACAAAGAAAACCAAAAAAGGAATGTGAGAAGGGGGTGCCATTAAAACAATAAAAACAAAGAAAACTAAAATGCTAAACTAATGCTAACAAGAAAGCCAAGGTGCTAAGCTAATGCTAACAATTGTATGACAGTGACATATGATAAAGTACAATTTGTACATGGGACTAGTCATCTTTATATTGAGTTTTATGGATGCTAATATGGAAGCTAACATTATGCTATGGCTAAAGCTAATGATGACAGTTCAAGGACACAACAGTGGTTGCCCTGGAGATCGATCAAGTGCATGATGGGAACCAGGAAGTCAGACCAGGCAGAGCACATGGAGCACAGGGAGCAGGTGGCAGACAGACCAGGGAGGAAACCTCATTCGAAGGACAAGGTGCAGGTATGTGAGAATACATGATTACAAATATAGGAAACGACTGAAGGAGAAGCATTTATGAGATGATATTAATACTCTAAACTTACAGAAGCTAAAATTAGTACTTTAAACCTGCAGAAGCTAAAAGCTAATAATTGTGAGTTGAGCAGGACTTATGGATCATGCAATCAATCGGAGACCTCCGCGTCTCCGTGGCTGGGGTAGTCGCAGGCGGCCTTCGGGCACTGCCTTCGTCCCCCCAAGTGCAGACATGCAATCAATCGGAGACCTCCACGTCTCCGCGGCTGGGGCATTCGCAGGCGACCTTTGGACACTGCCTTCGTCCCCCCAAGCGCAGACCGCCCGGGGTGGCTCTTGAGTGAAATTCTCAAAGTCACGGACATACGTTAGATTGCCATGAACCCAAATGGGGCCTAATTAACTCTCTAAAAGGCGATTGAACCTGACAGGGCCCGATTGGCCTCTTGGAAACTTTAAAAATTAAAGCCCAGAAAGGCATTACTTAATTACTATTAGGAAACTTTAAAAATTAAAGCCCAGAAAGGCATTAATTAATGACTATTGTCTTATTTAATTGATGACACACTCCAAGGCGTGATCAACCTTGGCAGGGCCTTCCTTGGAGGAGGATGTCTAGTGATAATGGCCGAAACATCCAATGATTCCAGGGTCCACTACTGATGATGTGTCCTAAATATTACTTTAAAATCAAATTAATGAGACTATAAAAAGATAATACAATAAAAAGCCGTGGGGGACCTTGCCGCCTGGGACGGGAGCAGGCATGGCCAGTGCATTGGAGCCCGGCCCCCTTCGGGGACCGGACTCCCAACTTATTTCTCCCCTATCCAGCCCGTGCCGCCTGTCCACCCACCTGGGTAGCGTGAGGTTCCCTGGGGGCTTTCTTCACTGGGCTGGGGGTGTCCCGACCCCCTCCCAATCCTAAACCTAACCACTTACAAAGAAAACCAAAAAAGGAATGTGAGATGGGGGTGCCATTAAAACAATAAAAACAAAGAAAGCTAGAGTGCTAAGCCAGTGCTAACAAGAAAGCCAAGGTGCTTAGCTGATGCTGGAAAGGAAATATGATGAGGGGGTGCCATTGAAACAAGAAAAACAAAGAAAGCTAGAGTGCTAAGCCAGTGCTAACAAGAAAGCCAAGGTGCTTAGCTGATGCTGGAAAGGAAATATGATGAGGGGGTGCCATTAAAACAATAAAAACAAAGAAAACCAAAAAAGGAATGTGAGAAGGGGGTGCCATTAAAACAATAAAAACAAAGAAAACTAAAATGCTAAACTAATGCTAACAAGAAAGCCAAGGTGCTAAGCTAATGCTAACAATTGTATGACAGTGACATATGATAAAGTACAATTTGTACATGGGACTAGTCATCTTTATATTGAGTTTTATGGATGCTAATATGGAAGCTAACATTATGCTATGGCTAAAGCTAATGATGACAGTTCAAGGACACAACAGTGGTTGCCCTGGAGATCGATCAAGTGCATGATGGGAACCAGGAAGTCAGACCAGGCAGAGCACATGGAGCACAGGGAGCAGGTGGCAGACAGACCAGGGAGGAAACCTCATTCGAAGGACAAGGTGCAGGTATGTGAGAATACATGATTACAAATATAGGAAACGACTGAAGGAGAAGCATTTATGAGATGATATTAATACTCTAAACTTACAGAAGCTAAAATTAGTACTTTAAACCTGCAGAAGCTAAAAGCTAATAATTGTGAGTTGAGCAGGACTTATGGATCATGCAATCAATCGGAGACCTCCGCGTCTCCGTGGCTGGGGTAGTCGCAGGCGGCCTTCGGGCACTGCCTTCGTCCCCCCAAGTGCAGACATGCAATCAATCGGAGACCTCCACGTCTCCGCGGCTGGGGCATTCGCAGGCGACCTTTGGACACTGCCTTCGTCCCCCCAAGCGCAGACCGCCCGGGGTGGCTCTTGAGTGAAATTCTCAAAGTCACGGACATACGTTAGATTGCCATGAACCCAAATGGGGCCTAATTAACTCTCTAAAAGGCGATTGAACCTGACAGGGCCCGATTGGCCTCTTGGAAACTTTAAAAATTAAAGCCCAGAAAGGCATTACTTAATTACTATTAGGAAACTTTAAAAATTAAAGCCCAGAAAGGCATTAATTAATGACTATTGTCTTATTTAATTGATGACACACTCCAAGGCGTGATCAACCTTGGCAGGGCCTTCCTTGGAGGAGGATGTCTAGTGATAATGGCCGAAACATCCAATGATTCCAGGGTCCACTACTGATGATGTGTCCTAAATATTACTTTAAAATCAAATTAATGAGACTATAAAAAGATAATACAATAAAAAGCCGTGGGGGACCTTGCCGCCTGGGACGGGAGCAGGCATGGCCAGTGCATTGGAGCCCGGCCCCCTTCGGGGACCGGACTCCCAACTTATTTCTCCCCTATCCAGCCCGTGCCGCCTGTCCACCCACCTGGGTAGCGTGAGGTTCCCTGGGGGCTTTCTTCACTGGGCTGGGGGTGTCCCGACCCCCTCCCAATCCTAAACCTAACCACTTACAAAGAAAACCAAAAAAGGAATGTGAGATGGGGGTGCCATTAAAACAATAAAAACAAAGAAAGCTAGAGTGCTAAGCCAGTGCTAACAAGAAAGCCAAGGTGCTTAGCTGATGCTGGAAAGGAAATATGATGAGGGGGTGCCATTGAAACAAGAAAAACAAAGAAAGCTAGAGTGCTAAGCCAGTGCTAACAAGAAAGCCAAGGTGCTTAGCTGATGCTGGAAAGGAAATATGATGAGGGGGTGCCATTAAAACAATAAAAACAAAGAAAACCAAAAAAGGAATGTGAGAAGGGGGTGCCATTAAAACAATAAAAACAAAGAAAACTAAAATGCTAAACTAATGCTAACAAGAAAGCCAAGGTGCTAAGCTAATGCTAACAATTGTATGACAGTGACATATGATAAAGTACAATTTGTACATGGGACTAGTCATCTTTATATTGAGTTTTATGGATGCTAATATGGAAGCTAACATTATGCTATGGCTAAAGCTAATGATGACAGTTCAAGGACACAACAGTGGTTGCCCTGGAGATCGATCAAGTGCATGATGGGAACCAGGAAGTCAGACCAGGCAGAGCACATGGAGCACAGGGAGCAGGTGGCAGACAGACCAGGGAGGAAACCTCATTCGAAGGACAAGGTGCAGGTATGTGAGAATACATGATTACAAATATAGGAAACGACTGAAGGAGAAGCATTTATGAGATGATATTAATACTCTAAACTTACAGAAGCTAAAATTAGTACTTTAAACCTGCAGAAGCTAAAAGCTAATAATTGTGAGTTGAGCAGGACTTATGGATCATGCAATCAATCGGAGACCTCCGCGTCTCCGTGGCTGGGGTAGTCGCAGGCGGCCTTCGGGCACTGCCTTCGTCCCCCCAAGTGCAGACATGCAATCAATCGGAGACCTCCACGTCTCCGCGGCTGGGGCATTCGCAGGCGACCTTTGGACACTGCCTTCGTCCCCCCAAGCGCAGACCGCCCGGGGTGGCTCTTGAGTGAAATTCTCAAAGTCACGGACATACGTTAGATTGCCATGAACCCAAATGGGGCCTAATTAACTCTCTAAAAGGCGATTGAACCTGACAGGGCCCGATTGGCCTCTTGGAAACTTTAAAAATTAAAGCCCAGAAAGGCATTACTTAATTACTATTAGGAAACTTTAAAAATTAAAGCCCAGAAAGGCATTAATTAATGACTATTGTCTTATTTAATTGATGACACACTCCAAGGCGTGATCAACCTTGGCAGGGCCTTCCTTGGAGGAGGATGTCTAGTGATAATGGCCGAAACATCCAATGATTCCAGGGTCCACTACTGATGATGTGTCCTAAATATTACTTTAAAATCAAATTAATGAGACTATAAAAAGATAATACAATAAAAAGCCGTGGGGGACCTTGCCGCCTGGGACGGGAGCAGGCATGGCCAGTGCATTGGAGCCCGGCCCCCTTCGGGGACCGGACTCCCAACTTATTTCTCCCCTATCCAGCCCGTGCCGCCTGTCCACCCACCTGGGTAGCGTGAGGTTCCCTGGGGGCTTTCTTCACTGGGCTGGGGGTGTCCCGACCCCCTCCCAATCCTAAACCTAACCACTTACAAAGAAAACCAAAAAAGGAATGTGAGATGGGGGTGCCATTAAAACAATAAAAACAAAGAAAGCTAGAGTGCTAAGCCAGTGCTAACAAGAAAGCCAAGGTGCTTAGCTGATGCTGGAAAGGAAATATGATGAGGGGGTGCCATTGAAACAAGAAAAACAAAGAAAGCTAGAGTGCTAAGCCAGTGCTAACAAGAAAGCCAAGGTGCTTAGCTGATGCTGGAAAGGAAATATGATGAGGGGGTGCCATTAAAACAATAAAAACAAAGAAAACCAAAAAAGGAATGTGAGAAGGGGGTGCCATTAAAACAATAAAAACAAAGAAAACTAAAATGCTAAACTAATGCTAACAAGAAAGCCAAGGTGCTAAGCTAATGCTAACAATTGTATGACAGTGACATATGATAAAGTACAATTTGTACATGGGACTAGTCATCTTTATATTGAGTTTTATGGATGCTAATATGGAAGCTAACATTATGCTATGGCTAAAGCTAATGATGACAGTTCAAGGACACAACAGTGGTTGCCCTGGAGATCGATCAAGTGCATGATGGGAACCAGGAAGTCAGACCAGGCAGAGCACATGGAGCACAGGGAGCAGGTGGCAGACAGACCAGGGAGGAAACCTCATTCGAAGGACAAGGTGCAGGTATGTGAGAATACATGATTACAAATATAGGAAACGACTGAAGGAGAAGCATTTATGAGATGATATTAATACTCTAAACTTACAGAAGCTAAAATTAGTACTTTAAACCTGCAGAAGCTAAAAGCTAATAATTGTGAGTTGAGCAGGACTTATGGATCATGCAATCAATCGGAGACCTCCGCGTCTCCGTGGCTGGGGTAGTCGCAGGCGGCCTTCGGGCACTGCCTTCGTCCCCCCAAGTGCAGACATGCAATCAATCGGAGACCTCCACGTCTCCGCGGCTGGGGCATTCGCAGGCGACCTTTGGACACTGCCTTCGTCCCCCCAAGCGCAGACCGCCCGGGGTGGCTCTTGAGTGAAATTCTCAAAGTCACGGACATACGTTAGATTGCCATGAACCCAAATGGGGCCTAATTAACTCTCTAAAAGGCGATTGAACCTGACAGGGCCCGATTGGCCTCTTGGAAACTTTAAAAATTAAAGCCCAGAAAGGCATTACTTAATTACTATTAGGAAACTTTAAAAATTAAAGCCCAGAAAGGCATTAATTAATGACTATTGTCTTATTTAATTGATGACACACTCCAAGGCGTGATCAACCTTGGCAGGGCCTTCCTTGGAGGAGGATGTCTAGTGATAATGGCCGAAACATCCAATGATTCCAGGGTCCACTACTGATGATGTGTCCTAAATATTACTTTAAAATCAAATTAATGAGACTATAAAAAGATAATACAATAAAAAGCCGTGGGGGACCTTGCCGCCTGGGACGGGAGCAGGCATGGCCAGTGCATTGGAGCCCGGCCCCCTTCGGGGACCGGACTCCCAACTTATTTCTCCCCTATCCAGCCCGTGCCGCCTGTCCACCCACCTGGGTAGCGTGAGGTTCCCTGGGGGCTTTCTTCACTGGGCTGGGGGTGTCCCGACCCCCTCCCAATCCTAAACCTAACCACTTACAAAGAAAACCAAAAAAGGAATGTGAGATGGGGGTGCCATTAAAACAATAAAAACAAAGAAAGCTAGAGTGCTAAGCCAGTGCTAACAAGAAAGCCAAGGTGCTTAGCTGATGCTGGAAAGGAAATATGATGAGGGGGTGCCATTGAAACAAGAAAAACAAAGAAAGCTAGAGTGCTAAGCCAGTGCTAACAAGAAAGCCAAGGTGCTTAGCTGATGCTGGAAAGGAAATATGATGAGGGGGTGCCATTAAAACAATAAAAACAAAGAAAACCAAAAAAGGAATGTGAGAAGGGGGTGCCATTAAAACAATAAAAACAAAGAAAACTAAAATGCTAAACTAATGCTAACAAGAAAGCCAAGGTGCTAAGCTAATGCTAACAATTGTATGACAGTGACATATGATAAAGTACAATTTGTACATGGGACTAGTCATCTTTATATTGAGTTTTATGGATGCTAATATGGAAGCTAACATTATGCTATGGCTAAAGCTAATGATGACAGTTCAAGGACACAACAGTGGTTGCCCTGGAGATCGATCAAGTGCATGATGGGAACCAGGAAGTCAGACCAGGCAGAGCACATGGAGCACAGGGAGCAGGTGGCAGACAGACCAGGGAGGAAACCTCATTCGAAGGACAAGGTGCAGGTATGTGAGAATACATGATTACAAATATAGGAAACGACTGAAGGAGAAGCATTTATGAGATGATATTAATACTCTAAACTTACAGAAGCTAAAATTAGTACTTTAAACCTGCAGAAGCTAAAAGCTAATAATTGTGAGTTGAGCAGGACTTATGGATCATGCAATCAATCGGAGACCTCCGCGTCTCCGTGGCTGGGGTAGTCGCAGGCGGCCTTCGGGCACTGCCTTCGTCCCCCCAAGTGCAGACATGCAATCAATCGGAGACCTCCACGTCTCCGCGGCTGGGGCATTCGCAGGCGACCTTTGGACACTGCCTTCGTCCCCCCAAGCGCAGACCGCCCGGGGTGGCTCTTGAGTGAAATTCTCAAAGTCACGGACATACGTTAGATTGCCATGAACCCAAATGGGGCCTAATTAACTCTCTAAAAGGCGATTGAACCTGACAGGGCCCGATTGGCCTCTTGGAAACTTTAAAAATTAAAGCCCAGAAAGGCATTACTTAATTACTATTAGGAAACTTTAAAAATTAAAGCCCAGAAAGGCATTAATTAATGACTATTGTCTTATTTAATTGATGACACACTCCAAGGCGTGATCAACCTTGGCAGGGCCTTCCTTGGAGGAGGATGTCTAGTGATAATGGCCGAAACATCCAATGATTCCAGGGTCCACTACTGATGATGTGTCCTAAATATTACTTTAAAATCAAATTAATGAGACTATAAAAAGATAATACAATAAAAAGCCGTGGGGGACCTTGCCGCCTGGGACGGGAGCAGGCATGGCCAGTGCATTGGAGCCCGGCCCCCTTCGGGGACCGGACTCCCAACTTATTTCTCCCCTATCCAGCCCGTGCCGCCTGTCCACCCACCTGGGTAGCGTGAGGTTCCCTGGGGGCTTTCTTCACTGGGCTGGGGGTGTCCCGACCCCCTCCCAATCCTAAACCTAACCACTTACAAAGAAAACCAAAAAAGGAATGTGAGATGGGGGTGCCATTAAAACAATAAAAACAAAGAAAGCTAGAGTGCTAAGCCAGTGCTAACAAGAAAGCCAAGGTGCTTAGCTGATGCTGGAAAGGAAATATGATGAGGGGGTGCCATTGAAACAAGAAAAACAAAGAAAGCTAGAGTGCTAAGCCAGTGCTAACAAGAAAGCCAAGGTGCTTAGCTGATGCTGGAAAGGAAATATGATGAGGGGGTGCCATTAAAACAATAAAAACAAAGAAAACCAAAAAAGGAATGTGAGAAGGGGGTGCCATTAAAACAATAAAAACAAAGAAAACTAAAATGCTAAACTAATGCTAACAAGAAAGCCAAGGTGCTAAGCTAATGCTAACAATTGTATGACAGTGACATATGATAAAGTACAATTTGTACATGGGACTAGTCATCTTTATATTGAGTTTTATGGATGCTAATATGGAAGCTAACATTATGCTATGGCTAAAGCTAATGATGACAGTTCAAGGACACAACAGTGGTTGCCCTGGAGATCGATCAAGTGCATGATGGGAACCAGGAAGTCAGACCAGGCAGAGCACATGGAGCACAGGGAGCAGGTGGCAGACAGACCAGGGAGGAAACCTCATTCGAAGGACAAGGTGCAGGTATGTGAGAATACATGATTACAAATATAGGAAACGACTGAAGGAGAAGCATTTATGAGATGATATTAATACTCTAAACTTACAGAAGCTAAAATTAGTACTTTAAACCTGCAGAAGCTAAAAGCTAATAATTGTGAGTTGAGCAGGACTTATGGATCATGCAATCAATCGGAGACCTCCGCGTCTCCGTGGCTGGGGTAGTCGCAGGCGGCCTTCGGGCACTGCCTTCGTCCCCCCAAGTGCAGACATGCAATCAATCGGAGACCTCCACGTCTCCGCGGCTGGGGCATTCGCAGGCGACCTTTGGACACTGCCTTCGTCCCCCCAAGCGCAGACCGCCCGGGGTGGCTCTTGAGTGAAATTCTCAAAGTCACGGACATACGTTAGATTGCCATGAACCCAAATGGGGCCTAATTAACTCTCTAAAAGGCGATTGAACCTGACAGGGCCCGATTGGCCTCTTGGAAACTTTAAAAATTAAAGCCCAGAAAGGCATTACTTAATTACTATTAGGAAACTTTAAAAATTAAAGCCCAGAAAGGCATTAATTAATGACTATTGTCTTATTTAATTGATGACACACTCCAAGGCGTGATCAACCTTGGCAGGGCCTTCCTTGGAGGAGGATGTCTAGTGATAATGGCCGAAACATCCAATGATTCCAGGGTCCACTACTGATGATGTGTCCTAAATATTACTTTAAAATCAAATTAATGAGACTATAAAAAGATAATACAATAAAAAGCCGTGGGGGACCTTGCCGCCTGGGACGGGAGCAGGCATGGCCAGTGCATTGGAGCCCGGCCCCCTTCGGGGACCGGACTCCCAACTTATTTCTCCCCTATCCAGCCCGTGCCGCCTGTCCACCCACCTGGGTAGCGTGAGGTTCCCTGGGGGCTTTCTTCACTGGGCTGGGGGTGTCCCGACCCCCTCCCAATCCTAAACCTAACCACTTACAAAGAAAACCAAAAAAGGAATGTGAGATGGGGGTGCCATTAAAACAATAAAAACAAAGAAAGCTAGAGTGCTAAGCCAGTGCTAACAAGAAAGCCAAGGTGCTTAGCTGATGCTGGAAAGGAAATATGATGAGGGGGTGCCATTGAAACAAGAAAAACAAAGAAAGCTAGAGTGCTAAGCCAGTGCTAACAAGAAAGCCAAGGTGCTTAGCTGATGCTGGAAAGGAAATATGATGAGGGGGTGCCATTAAAACAATAAAAACAAAGAAAACCAAAAAAGGAATGTGAGAAGGGGGTGCCATTAAAACAATAAAAACAAAGAAAACTAAAATGCTAAACTAATGCTAACAAGAAAGCCAAGGTGCTAAGCTAATGCTAACAATTGTATGACAGTGACATATGATAAAGTACAATTTGTACATGGGACTAGTCATCTTTATATTGAGTTTTATGGATGCTAATATGGAAGCTAACATTATGCTATGGCTAAAGCTAATGATGACAGTTCAAGGACACAACAGTGGTTGCCCTGGAGATCGATCAAGTGCATGATGGGAACCAGGAAGTCAGACCAGGCAGAGCACATGGAGCACAGGGAGCAGGTGGCAGACAGACCAGGGAGGAAACCTCATTCGAAGGACAAGGTGCAGGTATGTGAGAATACATGATTACAAATATAGGAAACGACTGAAGGAGAAGCATTTATGAGATGATATTAATACTCTAAACTTACAGAAGCTAAAATTAGTACTTTAAACCTGCAGAAGCTAAAAGCTAATAATTGTGAGTTGAGCAGGACTTATGGATCATGCAATCAATCGGAGACCTCCGCGTCTCCGTGGCTGGGGTAGTCGCAGGCGGCCTTCGGGCACTGCCTTCGTCCCCCCAAGTGCAGACATGCAATCAATCGGAGACCTCCACGTCTCCGCGGCTGGGGCATTCGCAGGCGACCTTTGGACACTGCCTTCGTCCCCCCAAGCGCAGACCGCCCGGGGTGGCTCTTGAGTGAAATTCTCAAAGTCACGGACATACGTTAGATTGCCATGAACCCAAATGGGGCCTAATTAACTCTCTAAAAGGCGATTGAACCTGACAGGGCCCGATTGGCCTCTTGGAAACTTTAAAAATTAAAGCCCAGAAAGGCATTACTTAATTACTATTAGGAAACTTTAAAAATTAAAGCCCAGAAAGGCATTAATTAATGACTATTGTCTTATTTAATTGATGACACACTCCAAGGCGTGATCAACCTTGGCAGGGCCTTCCTTGGAGGAGGATGTCTAGTGATAATGGCCGAAACATCCAATGATTCCAGGGTCCACTACTGATGATGTGTCCTAAATATTACTTTAAAATCAAATTAATGAGACTATAAAAAGATAATACAATAAAAAGCCGTGGGGGACCTTGCCGCCTGGGACGGGAGCAGGCATGGCCAGTGCATTGGAGCCCGGCCCCCTTCGGGGACCGGACTCCCAACTTATTTCTCCCCTATCCAGCCCGTGCCGCCTGTCCACCCACCTGGGTAGCGTGAGGTTCCCTGGGGGCTTTCTTCACTGGGCTGGGGGTGTCCCGACCCCCTCCCAATCCTAAACCTAACCACTTACAAAGAAAACCAAAAAAGGAATGTGAGATGGGGGTGCCATTAAAACAATAAAAACAAAGAAAGCTAGAGTGCTAAGCCAGTGCTAACAAGAAAGCCAAGGTGCTTAGCTGATGCTGGAAAGGAAATATGATGAGGGGGTGCCATTGAAACAAGAAAAACAAAGAAAGCTAGAGTGCTAAGCCAGTGCTAACAAGAAAGCCAAGGTGCTTAGCTGATGCTGGAAAGGAAATATGATGAGGGGGTGCCATTAAAACAATAAAAACAAAGAAAACCAAAAAAGGAATGTGAGAAGGGGGTGCCATTAAAACAATAAAAACAAAGAAAACTAAAATGCTAAACTAATGCTAACAAGAAAGCCAAGGTGCTAAGCTAATGCTAACAATTGTATGACAGTGACATATGATAAAGTACAATTTGTACATGGGACTAGTCATCTTTATATTGAGTTTTATGGATGCTAATATGGAAGCTAACATTATGCTATGGCTAAAGCTAATGATGACAGTTCAAGGACACAACAGTGGTTGCCCTGGAGATCGATCAAGTGCATGATGGGAACCAGGAAGTCAGACCAGGCAGAGCACATGGAGCACAGGGAGCAGGTGGCAGACAGACCAGGGAGGAAACCTCATTCGAAGGACAAGGTGCAGGTATGTGAGAATACATGATTACAAATATAGGAAACGACTGAAGGAGAAGCATTTATGAGATGATATTAATACTCTAAACTTACAGAAGCTAAAATTAGTACTTTAAACCTGCAGAAGCTAAAAGCTAATAATTGTGAGTTGAGCAGGACTTATGGATCATGCAATCAATCGGAGACCTCCGCGTCTCCGTGGCTGGGGTAGTCGCAGGCGGCCTTCGGGCACTGCCTTCGTCCCCCCAAGTGCAGACATGCAATCAATCGGAGACCTCCACGTCTCCGCGGCTGGGGCATTCGCAGGCGACCTTTGGACACTGCCTTCGTCCCCCCAAGCGCAGACCGCCCGGGGTGGCTCTTGAGTGAAATTCTCAAAGTCACGGACATACGTTAGATTGCCATGAACCCAAATGGGGCCTAATTAACTCTCTAAAAGGCGATTGAACCTGACAGGGCCCGATTGGCCTCTTGGAAACTTTAAAAATTAAAGCCCAGAAAGGCATTACTTAATTACTATTAGGAAACTTTAAAAATTAAAGCCCAGAAAGGCATTAATTAATGACTATTGTCTTATTTAATTGATGACACACTCCAAGGCGTGATCAACCTTGGCAGGGCCTTCCTTGGAGGAGGATGTCTAGTGATAATGGCCGAAACATCCAATGATTCCAGGGTCCACTACTGATGATGTGTCCTAAATATTACTTTAAAATCAAATTAATGAGACTATAAAAAGATAATACAATAAAAAGCCGTGGGGGACCTTGCCGCCTGGGACGGGAGCAGGCATGGCCAGTGCATTGGAGCCCGGCCCCCTTCGGGGACCGGACTCCCAACTTATTTCTCCCCTATCCAGCCCGTGCCGCCTGTCCACCCACCTGGGTAGCGTGAGGTTCCCTGGGGGCTTTCTTCACTGGGCTGGGGGTGTCCCGACCCCCTCCCAATCCTAAACCTAACCACTTACAAAGAAAACCAAAAAAGGAATGTGAGATGGGGGTGCCATTAAAACAATAAAAACAAAGAAAGCTAGAGTGCTAAGCCAGTGCTAACAAGAAAGCCAAGGTGCTTAGCTGATGCTGGAAAGGAAATATGATGAGGGGGTGCCATTGAAACAAGAAAAACAAAGAAAGCTAGAGTGCTAAGCCAGTGCTAACAAGAAAGCCAAGGTGCTTAGCTGATGCTGGAAAGGAAATATGATGAGGGGGTGCCATTAAAACAATAAAAACAAAGAAAACCAAAAAAGGAATGTGAGAAGGGGGTGCCATTAAAACAATAAAAACAAAGAAAACTAAAATGCTAAACTAATGCTAACAAGAAAGCCAAGGTGCTAAGCTAATGCTAACAATTGTATGACAGTGACATATGATAAAGTACAATTTGTACATGGGACTAGTCATCTTTATATTGAGTTTTATGGATGCTAATATGGAAGCTAACATTATGCTATGGCTAAAGCTAATGATGACAGTTCAAGGACACAACAGTGGTTGCCCTGGAGATCGATCAAGTGCATGATGGGAACCAGGAAGTCAGACCAGGCAGAGCACATGGAGCACAGGGAGCAGGTGGCAGACAGACCAGGGAGGAAACCTCATTCGAAGGACAAGGTGCAGGTATGTGAGAATACATGATTACAAATATAGGAAACGACTGAAGGAGAAGCATTTATGAGATGATATTAATACTCTAAACTTACAGAAGCTAAAATTAGTACTTTAAACCTGCAGAAGCTAAAAGCTAATAATTGTGAGTTGAGCAGGACTTATGGATCATGCAATCAATCGGAGACCTCCGCGTCTCCGTGGCTGGGGTAGTCGCAGGCGGCCTTCGGGCACTGCCTTCGTCCCCCCAAGTGCAGACATGCAATCAATCGGAGACCTCCACGTCTCCGCGGCTGGGGCATTCGCAGGCGACCTTTGGACACTGCCTTCGTCCCCCCAAGCGCAGACCGCCCGGGGTGGCTCTTGAGTGAAATTCTCAAAGTCACGGACATACGTTAGATTGCCATGAACCCAAATGGGGCCTAATTAACTCTCTAAAAGGCGATTGAACCTGACAGGGCCCGATTGGCCTCTTGGAAACTTTAAAAATTAAAGCCCAGAAAGGCATTACTTAATTACTATTAGGAAACTTTAAAAATTAAAGCCCAGAAAGGCATTAATTAATGACTATTGTCTTATTTAATTGATGACACACTCCAAGGCGTGATCAACCTTGGCAGGGCCTTCCTTGGAGGAGGATGTCTAGTGATAATGGCCGAAACATCCAATGATTCCAGGGTCCACTACTGATGATGTGTCCTAAATATTACTTTAAAATCAAATTAATGAGACTATAAAAAGATAATACAATAAAAAGCCGTGGGGGACCTTGCCGCCTGGGACGGGAGCAGGCATGGCCAGTGCATTGGAGCCCGGCCCCCTTCGGGGACCGGACTCCCAACTTATTTCTCCCCTATCCAGCCCGTGCCGCCTGTCCACCCACCTGGGTAGCGTGAGGTTCCCTGGGGGCTTTCTTCACTGGGCTGGGGGTGTCCCGACCCCCTCCCAATCCTAAACCTAACCACTTACAAAGAAAACCAAAAAAGGAATGTGAGATGGGGGTGCCATTAAAACAATAAAAACAAAGAAAGCTAGAGTGCTAAGCCAGTGCTAACAAGAAAGCCAAGGTGCTTAGCTGATGCTGGAAAGGAAATATGATGAGGGGGTGCCATTGAAACAAGAAAAACAAAGAAAGCTAGAGTGCTAAGCCAGTGCTAACAAGAAAGCCAAGGTGCTTAGCTGATGCTGGAAAGGAAATATGATGAGGGGGTGCCATTAAAACAATAAAAACAAAGAAAACCAAAAAAGGAATGTGAGAAGGGGGTGCCATTAAAACAATAAAAACAAAGAAAACTAAAATGCTAAACTAATGCTAACAAGAAAGCCAAGGTGCTAAGCTAATGCTAACAATTGTATGACAGTGACATATGATAAAGTACAATTTGTACATGGGACTAGTCATCTTTATATTGAGTTTTATGGATGCTAATATGGAAGCTAACATTATGCTATGGCTAAAGCTAATGATGACAGTTCAAGGACACAACAGTGGTTGCCCTGGAGATCGATCAAGTGCATGATGGGAACCAGGAAGTCAGACCAGGCAGAGCACATGGAGCACAGGGAGCAGGTGGCAGACAGACCAGGGAGGAAACCTCATTCGAAGGACAAGGTGCAGGTATGTGAGAATACATGATTACAAATATAGGAAACGACTGAAGGAGAAGCATTTATGAGATGATATTAATACTCTAAACTTACAGAAGCTAAAATTAGTACTTTAAACCTGCAGAAGCTAAAAGCTAATAATTGTGAGTTGAGCAGGACTTATGGATCATGCAATCAATCGGAGACCTCCGCGTCTCCGTGGCTGGGGTAGTCGCAGGCGGCCTTCGGGCACTGCCTTCGTCCCCCCAAGTGCAGACATGCAATCAATCGGAGACCTCCACGTCTCCGCGGCTGGGGCATTCGCAGGCGACCTTTGGACACTGCCTTCGTCCCCCCAAGCGCAGACCGCCCGGGGTGGCTCTTGAGTGAAATTCTCAAAGTCACGGACATACGTTAGATTGCCATGAACCCAAATGGGGCCTAATTAACTCTCTAAAAGGCGATTGAACCTGACAGGGCCCGATTGGCCTCTTGGAAACTTTAAAAATTAAAGCCCAGAAAGGCATTACTTAATTACTATTAGGAAACTTTAAAAATTAAAGCCCAGAAAGGCATTAATTAATGACTATTGTCTTATTTAATTGATGACACACTCCAAGGCGTGATCAACCTTGGCAGGGCCTTCCTTGGAGGAGGATGTCTAGTGATAATGGCCGAAACATCCAATGATTCCAGGGTCCACTACTGATGATGTGTCCTAAATATTACTTTAAAATCAAATTAATGAGACTATAAAAAGATAATACAATAAAAAGCCGTGGGGGACCTTGCCGCCTGGGACGGGAGCAGGCATGGCCAGTGCATTGGAGCCCGGCCCCCTTCGGGGACCGGACTCCCAACTTATTTCTCCCCTATCCAGCCCGTGCCGCCTGTCCACCCACCTGGGTAGCGTGAGGTTCCCTGGGGGCTTTCTTCACTGGGCTGGGGGTGTCCCGACCCCCTCCCAATCCTAAACCTAACCACTTACAAAGAAAACCAAAAAAGGAATGTGAGATGGGGGTGCCATTAAAACAATAAAAACAAAGAAAGCTAGAGTGCTAAGCCAGTGCTAACAAGAAAGCCAAGGTGCTTAGCTGATGCTGGAAAGGAAATATGATGAGGGGGTGCCATTGAAACAAGAAAAACAAAGAAAGCTAGAGTGCTAAGCCAGTGCTAACAAGAAAGCCAAGGTGCTTAGCTGATGCTGGAAAGGAAATATGATGAGGGGGTGCCATTAAAACAATAAAAACAAAGAAAACCAAAAAAGGAATGTGAGAAGGGGGTGCCATTAAAACAATAAAAACAAAGAAAACTAAAATGCTAAACTAATGCTAACAAGAAAGCCAAGGTGCTAAGCTAATGCTAACAATTGTATGACAGTGACATATGATAAAGTACAATTTGTACATGGGACTAGTCATCTTTATATTGAGTTTTATGGATGCTAATATGGAAGCTAACATTATGCTATGGCTAAAGCTAATGATGACAGTTCAAGGACACAACAGTGGTTGCCCTGGAGATCGATCAAGTGCATGATGGGAACCAGGAAGTCAGACCAGGCAGAGCACATGGAGCACAGGGAGCAGGTGGCAGACAGACCAGGGAGGAAACCTCATTCGAAGGACAAGGTGCAGGTATGTGAGAATACATGATTACAAATATAGGAAACGACTGAAGGAGAAGCATTTATGAGATGATATTAATACTCTAAACTTACAGAAGCTAAAATTAGTACTTTAAACCTGCAGAAGCTAAAAGCTAATAATTGTGAGTTGAGCAGGACTTATGGATCATGCAATCAATCGGAGACCTCCGCGTCTCCGTGGCTGGGGTAGTCGCAGGCGGCCTTCGGGCACTGCCTTCGTCCCCCCAAGTGCAGACATGCAATCAATCGGAGACCTCCACGTCTCCGCGGCTGGGGCATTCGCAGGCGACCTTTGGACACTGCCTTCGTCCCCCCAAGCGCAGACCGCCCGGGGTGGCTCTTGAGTGAAATTCTCAAAGTCACGGACATACGTTAGATTGCCATGAACCCAAATGGGGCCTAATTAACTCTCTAAAAGGCGATTGAACCTGACAGGGCCCGATTGGCCTCTTGGAAACTTTAAAAATTAAAGCCCAGAAAGGCATTACTTAATTACTATTAGGAAACTTTAAAAATTAAAGCCCAGAAAGGCATTAATTAATGACTATTGTCTTATTTAATTGATGACACACTCCAAGGCGTGATCAACCTTGGCAGGGCCTTCCTTGGAGGAGGATGTCTAGTGATAATGGCCGAAACATCCAATGATTCCAGGGTCCACTACTGATGATGTGTCCTAAATATTACTTTAAAATCAAATTAATGAGACTATAAAAAGATAATACAATAAAAAGCCGTGGGGGACCTTGCCGCCTGGGACGGGAGCAGGCATGGCCAGTGCATTGGAGCCCGGCCCCCTTCGGGGACCGGACTCCCAACTTATTTCTCCCCTAACCCTAACCCTAACCCTAACCCTAACCCTAACCCTAACCCCTAACCCTAACCCCTAACCCCTAACCCTAACCCCCCCCCTAACCCTAACCCCCCTAACCCTAACCCTAACCCACTCCCCCTCTTCCCCTTTACCTCCTATCCCCTCCCACTACCTTTCCCTAACCCCAACCCCTTCCCTTCCCCTAACCCTAACCCCACCCATGTTCCCTTTCCCTAACCCTAACCTTTCCCCTTCCCCTAATAACCCCAATTGGCTTTATGTCCAACCCTAATATCAGGTGGGAATATTTAAATATTTTACTCTTCTGCAAAGGGGTTGGATTAATGACAGTAAATTCATTATTGTACTGTCAAAGTATAAATATACAATTATACACTCAAATATTAAAAAGGCACTCACGCTAATAAATAAATAAATAAATAAGTTAATTTAAATAGGGTATAATTTCAATTCATGTTGTGTAATTCATTTTAGTGTAATGTCAAGCCCTAAATTTAAAAGGACGCAGGGAAACTGGAAAAACATTTAAAACGAACGGTTTAAATCGCACAACAGACCAGAGGATATAAAAGGAGCGCAGGCAGGGGAGAGAGCTCATTCTGCTTTCGACGGCCAAACAGTGCACATCTCCAGCAGCCAGCCATTGTTTTGAGCGCTTGGATTTTTGTTGGTTTTATTTTCTTTCGTGCCTCACAGGCCTGAGGAAGACCTTTTAGGGTCGAAACGTTGCCTGAGGCACGTTTGATTTTTTTCAACCGGAAAACACGGTTTTTTTGTTTTTAGGGATTTTCAAGCCCCGGTGCTCTCTTTTAGTTGTTTGCAGAATTTTTTATTTTTGTTTATACTAAACAACCGAATACACGGTTTTCTTTTAAGGGAATTTTAAGCCTTCGGGCTCTCCTTTCGTTGTTTGGGACCGAATTTACGGTATTTTAGTTTAAGGGATTTTTAAGCCTTTGGGCTCTCTTTTAGTTGTTTGGAACCGAATTTACGGTGTTTTATTTTAAGGGTTTTTGAAGCCTTTGGGCTCTCTTTTAGTTGTTTAAAAACAAGTTTGTTTTATTTCATTTATATTTACAATAGTAAATTAAGAAAAAACTCGTCATGGCGGACGAGTGGCAAGTAGTCCGCTACGGAAGGCGACGCCGACGTCCCTTCCTTGAGAACCCAGACAGGGATCGGGGGTTCTCCCGTGGGATGGCCCGTGCACCTTCCTTCTACCCTCGTAGGAGGAATCAATTCCCCTACCCTAACCCCCTAACCCTAACCCTAACCCATATTCTGGCCCTAACCCTAACCACTCCATTAATCTGGCCCTAACCCTAACCTAATTAACCTTAATCTGGCCCCAACCCTATTCCTTACTTTAGCCCCAACCCACGTGACAAACCCTAACCACTTGATGTTCTGGCCTTAACCCTAATTAATTGGGTTCATAATTCATAATTAAATATTTTTTGATTTGGCCCTAACCCTAATTACTGGATAAAAATTATTTACAATTAATTAAAAACACTCAATTCATGACTTACAACAAAATGCTACATACACAATAGTAAAAAAATACAGTAGACATGGTTAAATGTGGTTAAAAAATTGTTTCTACGATTATAAATTATTTACATGGTTAAAAAGTTAAAATCTTTCTAAAAATATGTTTTTGCCAGTGAGGAGTGATTAAAAAATACATTTGTAAAAATTCTATTCGAAAAATTAAAAGCGAAAGGGTAAAAACACTAATTTGGCTTTCTAAAACTAAATTCAAACGGAAAAAAAAGTGGGAGGGTATAAATAGAAGGGGAAGGCACTCGCTGCTCATTTCATTCCAAGCCATCGGACAGAGCAGACCTCTGAGAGCAAGCTTGTTTTTCATTTGTTTTTCTGTGTGCCTGGCCTGAAGAAGACCTTCACAGGTCGAAACGTTGCCACATAGGCACACAAATTCATATTCATTTGGCCTATTGTAATTTGATTTCTTTTTTCTTTAATAACTAAAAGGTTTTTTTCAAAACCAATTCATTTTTTAATTTTATTTCTTTGAAAATTTAAGTTAAAAATTACATATTTAAGTTAAAGCTTTAAAAATTTACTTTAAAAATTTAATTTAAAATTTGGTAGAAAAACCAATTAAAAAAACACTCGCCTCCATCCAACTCACCATGGTTGGATGGACTTCTGACTGGACCCTGGTGCGCCATGGCGGACGCCGTGGACAATCCAAGGTCCAGGCCCCTTACCGAGGGATGGCCCGTGCACCGCCCGCCTCCAATTGGAGGAGGGGCCCAAACACTCATCCTAACCCTAACCCCCTAACCCTAACCCCCTAACCCTAACCCTAATCTGGCCCTAACCCTAACCTAATTAACCAAAACCCTTAAAAAATGAGCCCCAACCCATATTCTGGCCCTAACCCTAACCACTCCATTAATCTGGCCCTAACCCTAACCTAATTGACCTTAATCTGGCCCCAACCCTATTCCTTACTTTAGCCCCAACCCACGTGACAAACCCTAACCACTTGATGTTCTGGCCTTAACCCTAATTAGTTGGGTTCATAATTCATAATTAAATATTTTTTGATTTGGCCCTAACCCTAATTACTGGATAAAAATTACTTACAATTAATTAAAAACACTCAATTCATGACTTACAAAAAAATACTACATACACAATAATAAAAAAATACAGTAGACGTGGTTAAAGGTGGTTAAAAAATTGTTTCTACGATTATAAATTATTTACATGGTTAAAAAATTAAAATCTTTCTAAAAATATGTTTTTGCCAGTGAGGAGTGATTAAAAACTACATTTGTAAAAATTCTATTCGAAAAATTAAAAGCGAAAAGGTAAAAACACTAATCTGGCTTTCTAAAACTAAATTCAAACTGAAAAAAAGTGGGAGGGTATAAATAGAAGGGGATGGCACTCGCTGCTCATTTCATTCCAAACCATCGGACAGAGCAGACCTCTGAGAGCAAGCCTGTTTCCCATTTATTTTTGTGTGTGCCTGGCCTGAAGAAGACCTTCACAGGTCGAAACGTTGCCACATAGGCACACAAATTCATTTCTTTGGCCTATTACAATTTGATTTCTTTTTTCTTTAATTACTAAAAGGTTTTTTTCAAAACCAATTCATTTTTTTATTTTATTTCTTTAAAAAATTTAGGTTAAAACTTACATTTTAAGTTAAAGCTTTAAAAATTTACTTTAAAAATTTATTTTACACTTTGGTAGGAAAACCAATTAAAAAAAAAACACTCGCCTCCATCCAACTCACCATGGTTGGATGGACTTCTGACTGGACCCTGGTGCGCCATGGCGGACGCCGTGGACAATCCAAGGTCCAGGCCCCTTACCGAGGGATGGCCCGTGCACCGCCCGCCTCCAATTGGAGGAGGGGCCCAAACACTCATCCTAACCCTAACCCCGGCTCCTCTGAAGAGGGTTAGTCCAAGAAGGAGGGGCATCGCGAGGGGCGTCGAGGGACGGGGGACTGTGCCTCACTGCCCTCGCCTTCTTCTAGAAAGCCGTCTTCAACCGAGTCGAGAGAGCCGGGAACTTGTGAGGTGTGCATGTCCTGGTGGGACAAAAAACAAACAAACAAACAAACAAACAAACAAACAAACAAACATACATACATACATACATACATCCTACTATTAAAAAAGTAATAAAGTTAGGGTCCCTTTACAATGTCAGAAGGAGGGAGGCACTAAGGCACCGCCTTCCGCCCCTCGACGCCCTCGCGGTGCCACCTCCTTCTGACAGGAACTTCCTACAGACCAGGTATGAATGATGCCTGACTGGACATACAAAACTCACAAGTTCCTGGCTCTCACGGCTCCTCTGAAGAGGGTTAGTCCAAGAAGGAGGGGCATCGCGAGGGGCTTCGAGGGACGGGGGACTGTGCCTCACTGCCCTCGCCTTCTTCTAGAAAGCCGTCTTCAACCGAGTCGAGAGAGCCGGGAACTTGTGAGGTGTGCATGTCCTGGTGGGACAAAAAACAAACAAACAAACAAACAAACAAACAAACAAACATACATACATACATACATACATCCTACTATTAAAAAAGTAATAAAGTTAGGGTCCCTTTACAATGTCAGAAGGAGGGAGGCACTAAGGCACCGCCTTCCGCCCCTCGACGCCCTCGCGGTGGCACCTCCTTCTGACAGGAACTTCCTTCAGACCAGGTATGAATGATGCCTGACTGGACATACAAAACTCACAAGTTCCTGGCTCTCACGGCTCCTCTGAAGAGGGTTAGTCCAAGAAGGAGGGGCATCGCGAGGGGCGTCGAGGGACGGGGGACTGTGCCTCACTGCCCTCGCCTTCTTCTAGAAAGCCGTCTTCAACCGAGTCGAGAGAGCCGGGAACTTGTGAGGTGTGCATGTCCTGGTGGGACAAAAAACAAACAAACAAACAAACAAACAAACATACATACATACATACATACATACATCCTACTATTAAAAAAGTAATAAAGTTAGGGTCCCTTTACAATGTCAGAAGGAGGGAGGCACTAAGGCACCGCCTTCCGCCCCTCGACGCCCTCGCGGTGCCACCTCCTTCTGACAGGAACTTCCTACAGACCAGGTATGAATGATGCCTGACTGGACATACAAAACTCACAAGTTCCTGGCTCTCACGGCTCCTCTGAAGAGGGTTAGTCCAAGAAGGAGGGGCATCGCGAGGGGCGTCGAGGGACGGGGGACTGTGCCTCACTGCCCTCGCCTTCTTCTAGAAAGCCGTCTTCAACCGAGTCGAGAGAGCCGGGAACTTGTGAGGTGTGCATGTCCTGGTGGGACAAAAAACAAACAAACAAACAAACAAACAAACAAACAAACAAACATACATACATACATACATACATACATCCTACTATTAAAAAAGTAATAAAGTTAGGGTCCCTTTACAATGTCAGAAGGAGGGAGGCACTAAGGCACCGCCTTCCGCCCCTCGACGCCCTCGCGGTGCCACCTCCTTCTGACAGGAACTTCCTACAGACCAGGTATGAATGATGCCTGACTGGACATACAAAACTCACAAGTTCCTGGCTCTCACGGCTCCTCTGAAGAGGGTTAGTCCAAGAAGGAAGGGCATCGCGAGGGGCGTCGAGGGACGGGGGACTGTGCCTCACTGCCCTCGCCTTCTTCTAGAAAGCCGTCTTCAACCGAGTCGAGAGAGCCGGGAACTTGTGAGGTGTGCATGTCCTGGTGGGACAAAAAACAAACAAACAAACAAACAAACAAACAAACAAACAAACAAACAAACATACATACATCCTACTATTAAAAAAGTAATAAAGTTAGGGTCCCTTTACAATGTCAGAAGGAGGGAGGCACTAAGGCACCGCCTTCCGCCCCTCGACGCCCTCGCGGTGCCACCTCCTTCTGACAGGAACTTCCTACAGACCAGGTATGAATGATGCCTGACTGGACATACAAAACTCACAAGTTCCTGGCTCTCACGGCTCCTCTGTAGAGGGTTAGTCCAAGAAGGAGGGGCAACGCGAGGGGCGTCGAGGGACGGGGGACTGTGCCTCACTGCCCTCGCCTTCTTCTAGAAAGCCGTCTTCAACCGAGTCGAGAGAGCCGGGAACTTGTGAGGTGTGCATGTCCTGGTGGGACAAAAAACAAACAAACAAACAAACAAACAAACAAACAAACATACATACATACATACATACATACATACATCCTACTATTAAAAAAGTAATAAAGTTAGGGTCCCTTTACAATGTCAGAAGGAGGGAGGCACTAAGGCACCGCCTTCCGCCCCTCGACGCCCTCGCGGTGCCACCTCCTTCTGACAGGAACTTCCTTCAGACCAGGTATGAATGATGCCTGACTGGACATACAAAACTCACAAGTTCCTGGCTCTCACGGCTCCTCTGAAGAGGGTTAGTCCAAGAAGGAGGGGCATCGCGAGGGGCGTCGAGGGACGGGGGACTGTGCCTCACTGCCCTCGCCTTCTTCTAGAAAGCCGTCTTCAACCGAGTCGAGAGAGCCAGGAACTTGTGAGGTGTGCATGTCCTGGTGGGACAAAAAACAAACAAACAAACAAACAAACAAACATACATACATACATACATACATACATCCTACTATTAAAAAAGTAATAAAGTTAGGGTCCCTTTACAATGTCAGAAGGAGGGAGGCACTAAGGCACCGCCTTCCGCCCCTCGACGCCCTCGCGGTGCCACCTCCTTCTGACAGGAACTTCCTACAGACCAGGTATGAATGATGCCTGACTGGACATACAAAACTCACAAGTTCCTGGCTCTCACGGCTCCTCTGAAGAGGGTTAGTCCAAGAAGGAGGGGCAACGCGAGGGGCGTCGAGGGACGGGGGACTGTGCCTCACTGCCCTCGCCTTCTTCTAGAAAGCCGTCTTCACCCGAGTCGAGAGAGCCGGGAACTTGTGAGGTGTGCATGTCCTGGTGGGACAAAAAACAAACAAACAAACAAACAAACAAACAAACAAACAAACAAACAAACATACATACATCCTACTATTAAAAAAGTAATAAAGTTAGGGTCCCTTTACAATGTCAGAAGGAGGGAGGCACTAAGGCACCGCCTTCCGCCCCTCGACGCCCTCGCGGTGCCACCTCCTTCTGACAGGAACTTCCTACAGACCAGGTATGAATGATGCCTGACTGGACATACAAAACTCACAAGTTCCTGGCTCTCACGGCTCCTCTGTAGAGGGTTAGTCCAAGAAGGAGGGGCAACGCGAGGGGCGTCGAGGGACGGGGGACTGTGCCTCACTGCCCTCGCCTTCTTCTAGAAAGCCGTCTTCAACCGAGTCGAGAGAGCCGGGAACTTGTGAGGTGTGCATGTCCTGGTGGGACAAAAAACAAACAAACAAACAAACAAACAAACAAACAAACAAACAAACAAACATACATACATACATACATACATCCTACTATTAAAAAAGTAATAAAGTTAGGGTCCCTTTACAATGTCAGAAGGAGGGAGGCACTAAGGCACCGCCTTCCGCCCCTCGACGCCCTCGCGGTGCCACCTCCTTCTGACAGGAACTTCCTACAGACCAGGTATGAATGATGCCTGACTGGACATACAAAACTCACAAGTTCCTGGCTCTCACGGCTCCTCTGAAGAGGGTTAGTCCAAGAAGGAGGGGCATCGCGAGGGGCATCGAGGGACGGGGGACTGTGCCTCACTGCCCTCGCCTTCTTCTAGAAAGCCGTCTTCAACCGAGTCGAGAGAGCCGGGAACTTGTGAGGTGTGCATGTCCTGGTGGGACAAAAAACAAACAAACAAACAAACAAACAAACATACATACATACATACATACATACATCCTACTATTAAAAAAGTAATAAAGTTAGGGTCTCTTTACAATGTCAGAAGGAGGGAGGCACTAAGGCACCGCCTTCCGCCCCTCGACGCCCTCGCGGTGCCACCTCCTTCTGACAGGAACTTCCTACAGACCAGGTATGAATGATGCCTGACTGGACATACAAAACTCACAAGTTCCTGGCTCTCACGGCTCCTCTGAAGAGGGTTAGTCCAAGAAGGAGGGGCATCGCGAGGGGCGTCGAGGGACGGGGGACTGTGCCTCACTGCCCTCGCCTTCTTCTAGAAAGCCGTCTTCAACCGAGTCGAGAGAGCCGGGAACTTGTGAGGTGTGCATGTCCTGGTGGGACAAAAAACAAACAAACAAACAAACAAACAAACAAACAAACATACATACATACATACATACATACATACATACATACATACATCCTACTATTAAAAAAGTAATAAAGTTAGGGTCCCTTTACAATGTCAGAAGGAGGGAGGCACTAAGGCACCACCTTCCGCCCCTCGACGCCCTCGCGGTGCCACCTCCTTCTGACAGGAACTTCCTACAGACCAGGTATGAATGATGCCTGACTGGACATACAAAACTCACAAGTTCCTGGCTCTCACGGCTCCTCTGAAGAGGGTTAGTCCAAGAAGGAGGGGCATCGCGAGGGGCGTCGAGGGACGGGGGACTGTGCCTCACTGCCCTCGCCTTCTTCTAGAAAGCCGTCTTCAACCGAGTCGAGAGAGCCGGGAACTTGTGAGGTGTGCATGTCCTGGTGGGACAAAAAACAAACAAACAAACAGACAAACAAACAAACATACATACATACATACATACATACATACATACATACATCCTACTATTAAAAAAGTAATAAAGTTAGGGTCCCTTTACAATGTCAGAAGGAGGGAGGCACTAAGGCACCGCCTTCCGCCCCTCGACGCCCTCGCGGTGCCACCTCCTTCTGACAGGAACTTCCTACAGACCAGGTATGAATGATGCCTGACTGGACATACAAAACTCACAAGTTCCTGGCTCTCACGGCTCCTCTGAAGAGGGTTAGTCCAAGAAGGAGGGGCAACGCGAGGGGCGTCGAGGGACGGGGGACTGTGCCTCACTGCCCTCGCCTTCTTCTAGAAAGCCGTCTTCAACCGAGTCGAGAGAGCCGGGAACTTGTGAGGTGTGCATGTCCTGGTGGGACAAAAAACAAACAAACAAACAAACAAACAAACAAACATACATACATACATACATACATCCTACTATTAAAAAAGTAATAAAGTTAGGGTCTCTTTACAATGTCAGAAGGAGGGAGGCACTAAGGCACCGCCTTCCGCCCCTCGACGCCCTCGCGGTGCCACCTCCTTCTGACAGGAACTTCCTACAGACCAGGTATGAATGATGCCTGACTGGACATACAAAACTCACAAGTTCCTGGCTCTCACGGCTCCTCTGAAGAGGGTTAGTCCAAGAAGGAGGGGCATCGCGAGGGGCGTCGAGGGACGGGGGACTGTGCCTCACTGCCCTCGCCTTCTTCTAGAAAGCCGTCTTCAACCGAGTCGAGAGAGCCGGGAACTTGTGAGGTGTGCATGTCCTGGTGGGACAAAAAACAAACAAACAAACAAACAAACAAACAAACAAACATACATACATACATACATACATACATCCTACTATTAAAAAAGTAATAAAGTTAGGGTCCCTTTACAATGTCAGAAGGAGGGAGGCACTAAGGCACCGCCTTCCGCCCCTCGACGCCCTCGCGGTGCCACCTCCTTCTGACAGGAACTTCCTACAGACCAGGTATGAATGATGCCTGACTGGACATACAAAACTCACAAGTTCCTGGCTCTCACGGCTCCTCTGAAGAGGGTTAGTCCAAGAAGGAGGGGCAACGCGAGGGGCGTCGAGGGACGGGGGACTGTGCCTCACTGCCCTCGCCTTCTTCTAGAAAGCCGTCTTCAACCGAGTCGAGAGAGCCGGGAACTTGTGAGGTGTGCATGTCCTGGTGGGACAAAAAACAAACAAACAAACAAACAAACAAACAAACAAACAAACAAACAAACATACATACATCCTACTATTAAAAAAGTAATAAAGTTAGGGTCCCTTTACAATGTCAGAAGGAGGGAGGCACTAAGGCACCGCCTTCCGCCCCTCGACGCCCTCGCGGTGCCACCTCCTTCTGACAGGAACTTCCTACAGACCAGGTATGAATGATGCCTGACTGGACATACAAAACTCACAAGTTCCTGGCTCTCACGGCTCCTCTGAAGAGGGTTAGTCCAAGAAGGAGGGGCATCGCGAGGGGCGTCGAGGGACGGGGGACTGTGCCTCACTGCCCTCGCCTTCTTCTAGAAAGCCGTCTTCAACCGAGTCGAGAGAGCCGGGAACTTGTGAGGTGTGCATGTCCTGGTGGGACAAAAAACAAACAAACAAACAAACAAACAAACAAACATACATACATACATACATACATACATACATACATACATACATACATACATCCTACTATTAAAAAAGTAATAAAGTTAGGGTCCCTTTACAATGTCAGAAGGAGGGAGGCACTAAGGCACCACCTTCCGCCCCTCGACGCCCTCGCGGTGCCACCTCCTTCTGACAGGAACTTCCTACAGACCAGGTATGAATGATGCCTGACTGGACATACAAAACTCACAAGTTCCTGGCTCTCACGGCTCCTCTGAAGAGGGTTAGTCCAAGAAGGAGGGGCATCGCGAGGGGCGTCGAGGGACGGGGGACTGTGCCTCACTGCCCTCGCCTTCTTCTAGAAAGCCGTCTTCAACCGAGTCGAGAGAGCCGGGAACTTGTGAGGTGTGCATGTCCTGGTGGGACAAAAAACAAACAAACAAACAGACAAACAAACAAACATACATACATACATACATACATACATACATACATACATCCTACTATTAAAAAAGTAATAAAGTTAGGGTCCCTTTACAATGTCAGAAGGAGGGAGGCACTAAGGCACCGCCTTCCGCCCCTCGACGCCCTCGCGGTGCCACCTCCTTCTGACAGGAACTTCCTACAGACCAGGTATGAATGATGCCTGACTGGACATACAAAACTCACAAGTTCCTGGCTCTCACGGCTCCTCTGAAGAGGGTTAGTCCAAGAAGGAGGGGCAACGCGAGGGGCGTCGAGGGACGGGGGACTGTGCCTCACTGCCCTCGCCTTCTTCTAGAAAGCCGTCTTCAACCGAGTCGAGAGAGCCGGGAACTTGTGAGGTGTGCATGTCCTGGTGGGACAAAAAACAAACAAACAAACAAACAAACAAACAAACATACATACATACATACATACATCCTACTATTAAAAAAGTAATAAAGTTAGGGTCTCTTTACAATGTCAGAAGGAGGGAGGCACTAAGGCACCGCCTTCCGCCCCTCGACGCCCTCGCGGTGCCACCTCCTTCTGACAGGAACTTCCTACAGACCAGGTATGAATGATGCCTGACTGGACATACAAAACTCACAAGTTCCTGGCTCTCACGGCTCCTCTGAAGAGGGTTAGTCCAAGAAGGAGGGGCATCGCGAGGGGCGTCGAGGGACGGGGGACTGTGCCTCACTGCCCTCGCCTTCTTCTAGAAAGCCGTCTTCAACCGAGTCGAGAGAGCCGGGAACTTGTGAGGTGTGCATGTCCTGGTGGGACAAAAAACAAACAAACAAACAAACAAACAAACAAACAAACATACATACATACATACATACATACATCCTACTATTAAAAAAGTAATAAAGTTAGGGTCCCTTTACAATGTCAGAAGGAGGGAGGCACTAAGGCACCGCCTTCCGCCCCTCGACGCCCTCGCGGTGCCACCTCCTTCTGACAGGAACTTCCTACAGACCAGGTATGAATGATGCCTGACTGGACATACAAAACTCACAAGTTCCTGGCTCTCACGGCTCCTCTGAAGAGGGTTAGTCCAAGAAGGAGGGGCATCGCGAGGGGCGTCGAGGGACGGGGGACTGTGCCTCACTGCCCTCGCCTTCTTCTAGAAAGCCGTCTTCAACCGAGTCGAGAGAGCCGGGAACTTGTGAGGTGTGCATGTCCTGGTGGGACAAAAAACAAACAAACAAACAAACAAACAAACAAACATACATACATACATACATACATACATCCTACTATTAAAAAAGTAATAAAGTTAGGGTCCCTTTACAATGTCAGAAGGAGGGAGGCACTAAGGCACCGCCTTCCGCCCCTCGACGCCCTCGCGGTGCCACCTCCTTCTGACAGGAACTTCCTACAGACCAGGTATGAATGATGCCTGACTGGACATACAAAACTCACAAGTTCCTGGCTCTCACGGCTCCTCTGAAGAGGGTTAGTCCAAGAAGGAGGGGCAACGCGAGGGGCGTCGAGGGACGGGGGACTGTGCCTCACTGCCCTCGCCTTCTTCTAGAAAGCCGTCTTCAACCGAGTCGAGAGAGCCGGGAACTTGTGAGGTGTGCATGTCCTGGTGGGACAAAAAACAAACAAACAAACAAACAAACAAACAAACAAACAAACAAACATACATACATCCTACTATTAAAAAAGTAATAAAGTTAGGGTCCCTTTACAATGTCAGAAGGAGGGAGGCACTAAGGCACCGCCTTCCGCCCCTCGACGCCCTCGCGGTGCCACCTCCTTCTGACAGGAACTTCCTACAGACCAGGTATGAATGATGCCTGACTGGACATACAAAACTCACAAGTTCCTGGCTCTCACGGCTCCTCTGAAGAGGGTTAGTCCAAGAAGGAGGGGCATCGCGAGGGGCGTCGAGGGACGGGGGACTGTGCCTCACTGCCCTCGCCTTCTTCTAGAAAGCCGTCTTCAACCGAGTCGAGAGAGCCGGGAACTTGTGAGGTGTGCATGTCCTGGTGGGACAAAAAACAAACAAACAAACAAACAAACAAACAAACATACATACATAAATACATACATACATCCTACTATTAAAAAAGTAATAAAGTTAGGGTCCCTTTACAATGTCAGAAGGAGGGAGGCACTAAGGCACCGCCTTCCGCCCCTCGACGCCCTCGCGGTGCCACCTCCTTCTGACAGGAACTTCCTACAGACCAGGTATGAATGATGCCTGACTGGACATACAAAACTCACAAGTTCCTGGCTCTCACGGCTCCTCTGAAGAGGGTTAGTCCAAGAAGGAGGGGCAACGCGAGGGGCGTCGAGGGACGGGGGACTGTGCCTCACTGCCCTCGCCTTCTTCTAGAAAGCCGTCTTCAACCGAGTCGAGAGAGCCGGGAACTTGTGAGGTGTGCATGTCCTGGTGGGACAAAAAACAAACAAACAAACAAACAAACAAACAAACAAACAAACATACATACATACATACATACATACATACATACATCCTACTATTAAAAAAGTAATAAAGTTAGGGTCTCTTTACAATGTCAGAAGGAGGGAGGCACTAAGGCACCGCCTTCCGCCCCTCGACGCCCTCGCGGTGCCACCTCCTTCTGACAGGAACTTCCTACAGACCAGGTATGAATGATGCCTGACTGGACATACAAAACTCACAAGTTCCTGGCTCTCACGGCTCCTCTGAAGAGGGTTAGTCCAAGAAGGAGGGGCATCGCGAGGGGCGTCGAGGGACGGGGGACTGTGCCTCACTGCCCTCGCCTTCTTCTAGAAAGCCGTCTTCAACCGAGTCGAGAGAGCCGGGAACTTGTGAGGTGTGCATGTCCTGGTGGGACAAAAAACAAACAAACAAACAAACAAACAAACAAACATACATACATACATACATACATACATACATACATCCTAATATTAAAAAAGTAATAAAGTTAGGGTCCCTTTACAATGTCAGAAGGAGGGAGGCACTAAGGCACCGCCTTCCGCCCCTCGACGGCCTCGCGGTGCCACCTCCTTCTGACAGGAACTTCCTTCAGACCAGGTATGAATGATGCCTGACTGGACATACAAAACTCACAAGTTCCTGGCTCTCAAGGCTCCTCTGAAGAGGGTTAGTCCAAGAAGGAGGGGCAACGCGAGGGGCGTCGAGGGACGGGGGACTGTGCCTCACTGCCCTCGCCTTCTTCTAGAAAGCCGTCTTCAACCGAGTCGAGAGAGCCGGGAACTTGTGAGGTGTGCATGTCCTGGTGGGACAAAAAACAAACAAACAAACAAACAAACAAACAAACAAACAAACAAACATACATACATACATACATACATCCTACTATTAAAAAAGTAATAAAGTTAGGGTCTCTTTACAATGTCAGAAGGAGGGAGGCACTAAGGCACCGCCTTCCGCCCCTCGACGCCCTCGCGGTGCCACCTCCTTCTGACAGGAACTTCCTACAGACCAGGTATGAATGATGCCTGACTGGACATACAAAACTCACAAGTTCCTGGCTCTCACGGCTCCTCTGAAGAGGGTTAGTCCAAGAAGGAGGGGCATCGCGAGGGGCGTCGAGGGACGGGGGACTGTGCCTCACTGCCCTCGCCTTCTTCTAGAAAGCCGTCTTCAACCGAGTCGAGAGAGCCGGGAACTTGTGAGGTGTGCATGTCCTGGTGGGACAAAAAACAAACAAACAAACAAACAAACAAACAAACAAACATACATACATACATACATACATACATCCTACTATTAAAAAAGTAATAAAGTTAGGGTCTCTTTACAATGTCAGAAGGAGGGAGGCACTAAGGCACCGCCTTCCGCCCCTCGACGCCCTCGCGGTGCCACCTCCTTCTGACAGGAACTTCCTACAGACCAGGTATGAATGATGCCTGACTGGACATACAAAACTCACAAGTTTCTGGCTCTCACGGCTCCTCTGAAGAGGGTTAGTCCAAGAAGGAGGGGCATCGCGAGGGGCGTCGAGGGACGGGGGACTGTGCCTCACTGCCCTCGCCTTCTTCTAGAAAGCCGTCTTCAACCGAGTCGAGAGAGCCGGGAACTTGTGAGGTGTGCATGTCCTGGTGGGACAAAAAACAAACAAACAAACAAACAAACAAACAAACAAACATATATACATACATACATACATACTATTAAAAAAGTAATAAAGTTAGGGTCCCTTTACAATGTCAGAAGGAGGGAGGCACTAAGGCACCGCCTTCCGCCCCTCGTCGCCCTCGCGGTGCCACCTCCTTCTGACAGGAACTTCCTACAGACCAGGTATGAATGATGCCTGACTGGACATACAAAACTCACAAGTTCCTGGCTCTCACGGCTCCTCTGAAGAGGGTTAGTCCAAGAAGGAGGGGCATCGCGAGGGGCGTCGAGGGACGGGGGACTGTGCCTCACTGCCCTCGCCTTCTTCTAGAAAGCCGTCTTCAACCGAGTCGAGAGAGCCGGGAACTTGTGAGGTGTGCATGTCCTGGTGGGACAAAAAACAAACAAACAAACAAACAAACAAACAAACAAACAAACAAACAAACAAACATACATACATACATACATACATCCTACTATTAAAAAAGTAATAAAGTTAGGGTCCCTTTACAATGTCAGAAGGAGGGAGGCACTAAGGCACCGCCTTCCGCCCCTCGACGCCCTCGCGGTGCCACCTCCTTCTGACAGGAACTTCCTACAGACCAGGTATGAATGATGCCTGACTGGACATACAAAACTCACAAGTTCCTGGCTCTCACGGCTCCTCTGAAGAGGGTTAGTCCAAGAAGGAGGGGCATCGCGAGGGGCATCGAGGGACGGGGGACTGTGCCTCACTGCCCTCGCCTTCTTCTAGAAAGCCGTCTTCAACCGAGTCGAGAGAGCCGGGAACTTGTGAGGTGTGCATGTCCTGGTGGGACAAAAAACAAACAAACAAACAAACAAACAAACAAACATACATACATACATACATACATCCTACTATTAAAAAAGTAATAAAGTTAGGGTCCCTTTACAATGTCAGAAGGAGGGAGGCACTAAGGCACCGCCTTCCGCCCCTCGACGCCCTCGCGGTGCCACCTCCTTCTGACAGGAACTTCCTACAGACCAGGTATGAATGATGCCTGACTGGACATACAAAACTCACAAGTTCCTGGCTCTCACGGCTCCTCTGAAGAGGGTTAGTCCAAGAAGGAGGGGCAACGCGAGGGGCGTCGAGGGACGGGGGACTGTGCCTCACTGCCCTCGCCTTCTTCTAGAAAGCCGTCTTCAACCGAGTCGAGAGAGCCGGGAACTTGTGAGGTGTGCATGTCCTGGTGGGACAAAAAACAAACAAACAAACAAACAAACAAACAAACAAACAAACAAACATACATACATCCTACTATTAAAAAAGTAATAAAGTTAGGGTCCCTTTACAATGTCAGAAGGAGGGAGGCACTAAGGCACCGCCTTCCGCCCCTCGACGCCCTCGCGGTGCCACCTCCTTCTGACAGGAACTTCCTACAGACCAGGTATGAATGATGCCTGACTGGACATACAAAACTCACAAGTTCCTGGCTCTCACGGCTCCTCTGAAGAGGGTTAGTCCAAGAAGGAGGGGCATCGCGAGGGGCGTCGAGGGACGGGGGACTGTGCCTCACTGCCCTCGCCTTCTTCTAGAAAGCCGTCTTCAACCGAGTCGAGAGAGCCGGGAACTTGTGAGGTGTGCATGTCCTGGTGGGACAAAAAACAAACAAACAAACAAACAAACAAACAAACATACATACATAAATACATACATACATCCTACTATTAAAAAAGTAATAAAGTTAGGGTCCCTTTACAATGTCAGAAGGAGGGAGGCACTAAGGCACCGCCTTCCGCCCCTCGACGCCCTCGCGGTGCCACCTCCTTCTGACAGGAACTTCCTACAGACCAGGTATGAATGATGCCTGACTGGACATACAAAACTCACAAGTTCCTGGCTCTCACGGCTCCTCTGAAGAGGGTTAGTCCAAGAAGGAGGGGCAACGCGAGGGGCGTCGAGGGACGGGGGACTGTGCCTCACTGCCCTCGCCTTCTTCTAGAAAGCCGTCTTCAACCGAGTCGAGAGAGCCGGGAACTTGTGAGGTGTGCATGTCCTGGTGGGACAAAAAACAAACAAACAAACAAACAAACAAACAAACAAACAAACATACATACATACATACATACATACATACATACATCCTACTATTAAAAAAGTAATAAAGTTAGGGTCTCTTTACAATGTCAGAAGGAGGGAGGCACTAAGGCACCGCCTTCCGCCCCTCGACGCCCTCGCGGTGCCACCTCCTTCTGACAGGAACTTCCTACAGACCAGGTATGAATGATGCCTGACTGGACATACAAAACTCACAAGTTCCTGGCTCTCACGGCTCCTCTGAAGAGGGTTAGTCCAAGAAGGAGGGGCATCGCGAGGGGCGTCGAGGGACGGGGGACTGTGCCTCACTGCCCTCGCCTTCTTCTAGAAAGCCGTCTTCAACCGAGTCGAGAGAGCCGGGAACTTGTGAGGTGTGCATGTCCTGGTGGGACAAAAAACAAACAAACAAACAAACAAACAAACAAACATACATACATACATACATACATACATACATACATCCTAATATTAAAAAAGTAATAAAGTTAGGGTCCCTTTACAATGTCAGAAGGAGGGAGGCACTAAGGCACCGCCTTCCGCCCCTCGACGGCCTCGCGGTGCCACCTCCTTCTGACAGGAACTTCCTTCAGACCAGGTATGAATGATGCCTGACTGGACATACAAAACTCACAAGTTCCTGGCTCTCAAGGCTCCTCTGAAGAGGGTTAGTCCAAGAAGGAGGGGCAACGCGAGGGGCGTCGAGGGACGGGGGACTGTGCCTCACTGCCCTCGCCTTCTTCTAGAAAGCCGTCTTCAACCGAGTCGAGAGAGCCGGGAACTTGTGAGGTGTGCATGTCCTGGTGGGACAAAAAACAAACAAACAAACAAACAAACAAACAAACAAACAAACAAACATACATACATACATACATACATCCTACTATTAAAAAAGTAATAAAGTTAGGGTCTCTTTACAATGTCAGAAGGAGGGAGGCACTAAGGCACCGCCTTCCGCCCCTCGACGCCCTCGCGGTGCCACCTCCTTCTGACAGGAACTTCCTACAGACCAGGTATGAATGATGCCTGACTGGACATACAAAACTCACAAGTTCCTGGCTCTCACGGCTCCTCTGAAGAGGGTTAGTCCAAGAAGGAGGGGCATCGCGAGGGGCGTCGAGGGACGGGGGACTGTGCCTCACTGCCCTCGCCTTCTTCTAGAAAGCCGTCTTCAACCGAGTCGAGAGAGCCGGGAACTTGTGAGGTGTGCATGTCCTGGTGGGACAAAAAACAAACAAACAAACAAACAAACAAACAAACAAACATACATACATACATACATACATACATCCTACTATTAAAAAAGTAATAAAGTTAGGGTCTCTTTACAATGTCAGAAGGAGGGAGGCACTAAGGCACCGCCTTCCGCCCCTCGACGCCCTCGCGGTGCCACCTCCTTCTGACAGGAACTTCCTACAGACCAGGTATGAATGATGCCTGACTGGACATACAAAACTCACAAGTTTCTGGCTCTCACGGCTCCTCTGAAGAGGGTTAGTCCAAGAAGGAGGGGCATCGCGAGGGGCGTCGAGGGACGGGGGACTGTGCCTCACTGCCCTCGCCTTCTTCTAGAAAGCCGTCTTCAACCGAGTCGAGAGAGCCGGGAACTTGTGAGGTGTGCATGTCCTGGTGGGACAAAAAACAAACAAACAAACAAACAAACAAACAAACAAACATATATACATACATACATACATACTATTAAAAAAGTAATAAAGTTAGGGTCCCTTTACAATGTCAGAAGGAGGGAGGCACTAAGGCACCGCCTTCCGCCCCTCGTCGCCCTCGCGGTGCCACCTCCTTCTGACAGGAACTTCCTACAGACCAGGTATGAATGATGCCTGACTGGACATACAAAACTCACAAGTTCCTGGCTCTCACGGCTCCTCTGAAGAGGGTTAGTCCAAGAAGGAGGGGCATCGCGAGGGGCGTCGAGGGACGGGGGACTGTGCCTCACTGCCCTCGCCTTCTTCTAGAAAGCCGTCTTCAACCGAGTCGAGAGAGCCGGGAACTTGTGAGGTGTGCATGTCCTGGTGGGACAAAAAACAAACAAACAAACAAACAAACAAACAAACAAACAAACAAACAAACAAACAAACAAACATACATACATACATACATACATCCTACTATTAAAAAAGTAATAAAGTTAGGGTCCCTTTACAATGTCAGAAGGAGGGAGGCACTAAGGCACCGCCTTCCGCCCCTCGACGCCCTCGCGGTGCCACCTCCTTCTGACAGGAACTTCCTACAGACCAGGTATGAATGATGCCTGACTGGACATACAAAACTCACAAGTTCCTGGCTCTCACGGCTCCTCTGAAGAGGGTTAGTCCAAGAAGGAGGGGCATCGCGAGGGGCATCGAGGGACGGGGGACTGTGCCTCACTGCCCTCGCCTTCTTCTAGAAAGCCGTCTTCAACCGAGTCGAGAGAGCCGGGAACTTGTGAGGTGTGCATGTCCTGGTGGGACAAAAAACAAACAAACAAACAAACAAACAAACAAACAAACATACATACATACATACATACATCCTACTATTAAAAAAGTAATAAAGTTAGGGTCCCTTTACAATGTCAGAAGGAGGGAGGCACTAAGGCACCGCCTTCCGCCCCTCGACGCCCTCGCGGTGCCACCTCCTTCTGACAGGAACTTCCTTCAGACCAGGTATGAATGATGCCTGACTGGACATACAAAACTCACAAGTTCCTGGCTCTCACGGCTCCTCTGAAGAGGGTTAGTCCAAGAAGGAGGGGCATCGCGAGGGGCGTCGAGGGACGGGGGACTGTGCCTCACTGCCCTCGCCTTCTTCTAGAAAGCCGTCTTCAACCGAGTCGAGAGAGCCGGGAACTTGTGAGGTGTGCATGTCCTGGTGGGACAAAAAACAAACAAACAAACAAACAAACAAACATACATACATACATCCTACTATTAAAAAAGTAATAAAGTTAGGGTCCCTTTACAATGTCAGAAGGAGGGAGGCACTAAGGCACCGCCTTCCGCCCCTCGACGCCCTCGCGGTGCCACCTCCTTCTGACAGGAACTTCCTACAGACCAGGTATGAATGATGCCTGACTGGACATACAAAACTCACAAGTTCCTGGCTCTCACGGCTCCTCTGAAGAGGGTTAGTCCAAGAAGGAGGGGCAACGCGAGGGGCGTCGAGGGACGGGGGACTGTGCCTCACTGCCCTCGCCTTCTTCTAGAAAGCCGTCTTCACCCGAGTCGAGAGAGCCGGGAACTTGTGAGGTGTGCATGTCCTGGTGGGACAAAAAACAAACAAACAAACAAACAAACAAACAAACAAACAAACAAACATACATACATCCTACTATTAAAAAAGTAATAAAGTTAGGGTCCCTTTACAATGTCAGAAGGAGGGAGGCACTAAGGCACCGCCTTCCGCCCCTCGACGCCCTCGCGGTGCCACCTCCTTCTGACAGGAACTTCCTACAGACCAGGTATGAATGATGCCTGACTGGACATACAAAACTCACAAGTTCCTGGCTCTCACGGCTCCTCTGTAGAGGGTTAGTCCAAGAAGGAGGGGCAACGCGAGGGGCGTCGAGGGACGGGGGACTGTGCCTCACTGCCCTCGCCTTCTTCTAGAAAGCCGTCTTCAACCGAGTCGAGAGAGCCGGGAACTTGTGAGGTGTGCATGTCCTGGTGGGACAAAAAACAAACAAACAAACAAACAAACAAACAAACAAACATACATACATACATACATACATACATCCTACTATTAAAAAAGTAATAAAGTTAGGGTCTCTTTACAATGTCAGAAGGAGGGAGACACTAAGGCACCGCCTTCCGCCCCTCGACGCCCTCGCGGTGCCACCTCCTTCTGACAGGAACTTCCTACAGACCAGGTATGAATGATGCCTGACTGGACATACAAAACTCACAAGTTCCTGGCTCTCACGGCTCCTCTGAAGAGGGTTAGTCCAAGAAGGAGGGGCATCGCGAGGGGCGTCGAGGGACGGGGGACTGTGCCTCACTGCCCTCGCCTTCTTCTAGAAAGCCGTCTTCAACCGAGTCGAGAGAGCCGGGAACTTGTGAGGTGTGCATGTCCTGGTGGGACAAAAAACAAACAAACAAACAAACAAACAAACAAACAAACATACATACATACATACATACATACATACATACATACATCCTACTATTAAAAAAGTAATAAAGTTAGGGTCCCTTTACAATGTCAGAAGGAGGGAGGCACTAAGGCACCACCTTCCGCCCCTCGACGCCCTCGCGGTGCCACCTCCTTCTGACAGGAACTTCCTACAGACCAGGTATGAATGATGCCTGACTGGACATACAAAACTCACAAGTTCCTGGCTCTCACGGCTCCTCTGAAGAGGGTTAGTCCAAGAAGGAGGGGCATCGCGAGGGGCGTCGAGGGACGGGGGACTGTGCCTCACTGCCCTCGCCTTCTTCTAGAAAGCCGTCTTCAACCGAGTCGAGAGAGCCGGGAACTTGTGAGGTGTGCATGTCCTGGTGGGACAAAAAACAAACAAACAAACAAACAAACAAACAAACAAACAAACAAACATACATACATACATACATACATACATACATACATACATACATCCTACTATTAAAAAAGTAATAAAGTTAGGGTCCCTTTACAATGTCAGAAGGAGGGAGGCACTAAGGCACCGCCTTCCGCCCCTCGACGCCCTCGCGGTGCCACCTCCTTCTGACAGGAACTTCCTTCAGACCAGGTATGAATGATGCCTGACTGGACATACAAAACTCACAAGTTCCTGGCTCTCACGGCTCCTCTGAAGAGGGTTAGTCCAAGAAGGAGGGGCATCGCGAGGGGCATCGAGGGACGGGGGACTGTGCCTCACTGCCCTCGCCTTCTTCTAGAAAGCCGTCTTCAACCGAGTCGAGAGAGCCGGGAACTTGTGAGGTGTGCATGTCCTGGTGGGACAAAAAACAAACAAACAAACAAACAAACAAACAAACAAACAAACATACATACATACATACATACATACATCCTACTATTAAAAAAGTAATAAAGTTAGGGTCTCTTTACAATGTCAGAAGGAGGGAGGCACTAAGGCACCGCCTTCCGCCCCTCGACGCCCTCGCGGTGCCACCTCCTTCTGACAGGAACTTCCTACAGACCAGGTATGAATGATGCCTGACTGGACATACAAAACTCACAAGTTCCTGGCTCTCACGGCTCCTCTGAAGAGGGTTAGTCCAAGAAGGAGGGGCATCGCGAGGGGCGTCGAGGGACGGGGGACTGTGCCTCACTGCCCTCGCCTTCTTCTAGAAAGCCGTCTTCAACCGAGTCGAGAGAGCCGGGAACTTGTGAGGTGTGCATGTCCTGGTGGGACAAAAAACAAACAAACAAACAAACAAACAAACAAACAAACATACATACATACATACATACATACATACATACATACATACATCCTACTATTAAAAAAGTAATAAAGTTAGGGTCCCTTTACAATGTCAGAAGGAGGGAGGCACTAAGGCACCGCCTTCCGCCCCTCGACGCCCTCGCGGTGCCACCTCCTTCTGACAGGAACTTCCTTCAGACCAGGTATGAATGATGCCTGACTGGACATACAAAACTCACAAGTTCCTGGCTCTCAAGGCTCCTCTGAAGAGGGTTAGTCCAAGAAGGAGGGGCAACGCGAGGGGCGTCGAGGGACGGGGGACTGTGCCTCACTGCCCTCGCCTTCTTCTAGAAAGCCGTCTTCAACCGAGTCGAGAGAGCCGGGAACTTGTGAGGTGTGCATGTCCTGGTGGGACAAAAAACAAACAAACAAACAAACAAACAAACAAACAAACAAACAAACATACATACATACATACATACATACATCCTACTATTAAAAAAGTAATAAAGTTAGGGTCCCTTTACAATGTCAGAAGGAGGGAGGCACTAAGGCACCGCCTTCCGCCCCTCGACGCCCTCGCGGTGCCACCTCCTTCTGACAGGAACTTCCTTCAGACCAGGTATGAATGATGCCTGACTGGACATACAAAACTCACAAGTTCCTGGCTCTCACGGCTCCTCTGAAGAGGGTTAGTCCAAGAAGGAGGGGCATCGCGAGGGGCGTCGAGGGACGGGGGACTGTGCCTCACTGCCCTCGCCTTCTTCTAGAAAGCCGTCTTCAACCGAGTCGAGAGAGCCGGGAACTTGTGAGGTGTGCATGTCCTGGTGGGACAAAAAACAAACAAACAAACAAACAAACAAACATACATACATACATACATACATACATCCTACTATTAAAAAAGTAATAAAGTTAGGGTCCCTTTACAATGTCAGAAGGAGGGAGGCACTAAGGCACCGCCTTCCGCCCCTCGACGCCCTCGCGGTGCCACCTCCTTCTGACAGGAACTTCCTACAGACCAGGTATGAATGATGCCTGACTGGACATACAAAACTCACAAGTTCCTGGCTCTCACGGCTCCTCTGAAGAGGGTTAGTCCAAGAAGGAGGGGCAACGCGAGGGGCGTCGAGGGACGGGGGACTGTGCCTCACTGCCCTCGCCTTCTTCTAGAAAGCCGTCTTCAACCGAGTCGAGAGAGCCGGGAACTTGTGAGGTGTGCATGTCCTGGTGGGACAAAAAACAAACAAACAAACAAACAAACAAACAAACAAACATACATACATCCTACTATTAAAAAAGTAATAAAGTTAGGGTCCCTTTACAATGTCAGAAGGAGGGAGGCACTAAGGCACCGCCTTCCGCCCCTCGACGCCCTCGCGGTGCCACCTCCTTCTGACAGGAACTTCCTACAGACCAGGTATGAATGATGCCTGACTGGACATACAAAACTCACAAGTTCCTGGCTCTCACGGCTCCTCTGAAGAGGGTTAGTCCAAGAAGGAGGGGCATCGCGAGGGGCGTCGAGGGACGGGGGACTGTGCCTCACTGCCCTCGCCTTCTTCTAGAAAGCCGTCTTCAACCGAGTCGAGAGAGCCGGGAACTTGTGAGGTGTGCATGTCCTGGTGGGACAAAAAACAAACAAACAAACAAACAAACAAACAAACATACATACATACATACATACATACATCCTACTATTAAAAAAGTAATAAAGTTAGGGTCCCTTTACAATGTCAGAAGGAGGGAGGCACTAAGGCACCGCCTTCCGCCCCTCGACGCCCTCGCGGTGCCACCTCCTTCTGACAGGAACTTCCTACAGACCAGGTATGAATGATGCCTGACTGGACATACAAAACTCACAAGTTCCTGGCTCTCACGGCTCCTCTGAAGAGGGTTAGTCCAAGAAGGAGGGGCAACGCGAGGGGCGTCGAGGGACGGGGGACTGTGCCTCACTGCCCTCGCCTTCTTCTAGAAAGCCGTCTTCAACCGAGTCGAGAGAGCCGGGAACTTGTGAGGTGTGCATGTCCTGGTGGGACAAAAAACAAACAAACAAACAAACAAACAAACAAACAAACAAACATACATACATACATACATACATACATCCTAATATTAAAAAAGTAATAAAGTTAGGGTCCCTTTACAATGTCAGAAGGAGGGAGGCACTAAGGCACCGCCTTCCGCCCCTCGACGCCCTCGCGGTGCCACCTCCTTCTGACAGGAACTTCCTTCAGACCAGGTATGAATGATGCCTGACTGGACATACAAAACTCACAAGTTCCTGGCTCTCAAGGCTCCTCTGAAGAGGGTTAGTCCAAGAAGGAGGGGCAACGCGAGGGGCGTCGAGGGACGGGGGACTGTGCCTCACTGCCCTCGCCTTCTTCTAGAAAGCCGTCTTCAACCGAGTCGAGAGAGCCGGGAACTTGTGAGGTGTGCATGTCCTGGTGGGACAAAAAACAAACAAACAAACAAACAAACAAACAAACAAACATACATACATACATACATACATCCTACTATTAAAAAAGTAATAAAGTTAGGGTCTCTTTACAATGTCAGAAGGAGGGAGGCACTAAGGCACCGCCTTCCGCCCCTCGTCGCCCTCGCGGTGCCACCTCCTTCTGACAGGAACTTCCTACAGACCAGGTATGAATGATGCCTGACTGGACATACAAAACTCACAAGTTCCTGGCTCTCACGGCTCCTCTGAAGAGGGTTAGTCCAAGAAGGAGGGGCATCGCGAGGGGCGTCGAGGGACGGGGGACTGTGCCTCACTGCCCTCGCCTTCTTCTAGAAAGCCGTCTTCAACCGAGTCGAGAGAGCCGGGAACTTGTGAGGTGTGCATGTCCTGGTGGGACAAAAAACAAACAAACAAACAAACAAACAAACAAACAAACAAACAAACAAACATACATACATACATACATACATCCTACTATTAAAAAAGTAATAAAGTTAGGGTCCCTTTACAATGTCAGAAGGAGGGAGGCACTAAGGCACCGCCTTCCGCCCCTCGACGCCCTCGCAGTGCCACCTCCTTCTGACAGGAACTTCCTACAGACCAGGTATGAATGATGCCTGACTGGACATACAAAACTCACAAGTTCCTGGCTCTCACGGCTCCTCTGAAGAGGGTTAGTCCAAGAAGGAGGGGCATCGCGAGGGGCATCGAGGGACGGGGGACTGTGCCTCACTGCCCTCGCCTTCTTCTAGAAAGCCGTCTTCAACCGAGTCGAGAGAGCCGGGAACTTGTGAGGTGTGCATGTCCTGGTGGGACAAAAAACAAACAAACAAACAAACAAACAAACAAACATACATACATACATACATACATCCTACTATTAAAAAAGTAATAAAGTTAGGGTCCCTTTACAATGTCAGAAGGAGGGAGGCACTAAGGCACCGCCTTCCGCCCCTCGACGCCCTCGCGGTGCCACCTCCTTCTGACAGGAACTTCCTTCAGACCAGGTATGAATGATGCCTGACTGGACATACAAAACTCACAAGTTCCTGGCTCTCACGGCTCCTCTGAAGAGGGTTAGTCCAAGAAGGAGGGGCATCGCGAGGGGCGTCGAGGGACGGGGGACTGTGCCTCACTGCCCTCGCCTTCTTCTAGAAAGCCGTCTTCAACCGAGTCGAGAGAGCCGGGAACTTGTGAGGTGTGCATGTCCTGGTGGGACAAAAAACAAACAAACAAACAAACAAACAAACATACATACATACATACATACATACATCCTACTATTAAAAAAGTAATAAAGTTAGGGTCCCTTTACAATGTCAGAAGGAGGGAGGCACTAAGGCACCGCCTTCCGCCCCTCGACGCCCTCGCGGTGCCACCTCCTTCTGACAGGAACTTCCTACAGACCAGGTATGAATGATGCCTGACTGGACATACAAAACTCACAAGTTCCTGGCTCTCACGGCTCCTCTGAAGAGGGTTAGTCCAAGAAGGAGGGGCAACGCGAGGGGCGTCGAGGGACGGGGGACTGTGCCTCACTGCCCTCGCCTTCTTCTAGAAAGCCGTCTTCACCCGAGTCGAGAGAGCCGGGAACTTGTGAGGTGTGCATGTCCTGGTGGGACAAAAAACAAACAAACAAACAAACAAACAAACAAACAAACAAACAAACAAACAAACAAACAAACAAACAAACAAACAAACAAACAAACATACATACATCCTACTATTAAAAAAGTAATAAAGTTAGGGTCCCTTTACAATGTCAGAAGGAGGGAGGCACTAAGGCACCGCCTTCCGCCCCTCGACGCCCTCGCGGTGCCACCTCCTTCTGACAGGAACTTCCTACAGACCAGGTATGAATGATGCCTGACTGGACATACAAAACTCACAAGTTCCTGGCTCTCACGGCTCCTCTGTAGAGGGTTAGTCCAAGAAGGAGGGGCAACGCGAGGGGCGTCGAGGGACGGGGGACTGTGCCTCACTGCCCTCGCCTTCTTCTAGAAAGCCGTCTTCAACCGAGTCGAGAGAGCCGGGAACTTGTGAGGTGTGCATGTCCTGGTGGGACAAAAAACAAACAAACAAACAAACAAACAAACAAACAAACAAACAAACATACATACATACATACATACATCCTACTATTAAAAAAGTAATAAAGTTAGGGTCCCTTTACAATGTCAGAAGGAGGGAGGCACTAAGGCACCGCCTTCCGCCCCTCGACGCCCTCGCGGTGCCACCTCCTTCTGACAGGAACTTCCTACAGACCAGGTATGAATGATGCCTGACTGGACATACAAAACTCACAAGTTCCTGGCTCTCACGGCTCCTCTGAAGAGGGTTAGTCCAAGAAGGAGGGGCATCGCGAGGGGCATCGAGGGACGGGGGACTGTGCCTCACTGCCCTCGCCTTCTTCTAGAAAGCCGTCTTCAACCGAGTCGAGAGAGCCGGGAACTTGTGAGGTGTGCATGTCCTGGTGGGACAAAAAACAAACAAACAAACAAACAAACAAACAAACAAACAAACATACATACATACATACATACATACATACATCCTACTATTAAAAAAGTAATAAAGTTAGGGTCTCTTTACAATGTCAGAAGGAGGGAGACACTAAGGCACCGCCTTCCGCCCCTCGACGCCCTCGCGGTGCCACCTCCTTCTGACAGGAACTTCCTACAGACCAGGTATGAATGATGCCTGACTGGACATACAAAACTCACAAGTTCCTGGCTCTCACGGCTCCTCTGAAGAGGGTTAGTCCAAGAAGGAGGGGCATCGCGAGGGGCGTCGAGGGACGGGGGACTGTGCCTCACTGCCCTCGCCTTCTTCTAGAAAGCCGTCTTCAACCGAGTCGAGAGAGCCGGGAACTTGTGAGGTGTGCATGTCCTGGTGGGACAAAAAACAAACAAACAAACAAACAAACAAACAAACAAACATACATACATACATACATACATACATACATACATCCTACTATTAAAAAAGTAATAAAGTTAGGGTCCCTTTACAATGTCAGAAGGAGGGAGGCACTAAGGCACCACCTTCCGCCCCTCGACGCCCTCGCGGTGCCACCTCCTTCTGACAGGAACTTCCTACAGACCAGGTATGAATGATGCCTGACTGGACATACAAAACTCACAAGTTCCTGGCTCTCACGGCTCCTCTGAAGAGGGTTAGTCCAAGAAGGAGGGGCATCGCGAGGGGCGTCGAGGGACGGGGGACTGTGCCTCACTGCCCTCGCCTTCTTCTAGAAAGCCGTCTTCAACCGAGTCGAGAGAGCCGGGAACTTGTGAGGTGTGCATGTCCTGGTGGGACAAAAAACAAACAAACAAACAAACAAACAAACAAACATACATACATACATACATACATACATACATACATACATCCTACTATTAAAAAAGTAATAAAGTTAGGGTCCCTTTACAATGTCAGAAGGAGGGAGGCACTAAGGCACCGCCTTCCGCCCCTCGACGCCCTCGCGGTGCCACCTCCTTCTGACAGGAACTTCCTTCAGACCAGGTATGAATGATGCCTGACTGGACATACAAAACTCACAAGTTCCTGGCTCTCACGGCTCCTCTGAAGAGGGTTAGTCCAAGAAGGAGGGGCATCGCGAGGGGCATCGAGGGACGGGGGACTGTGCCTCACTGCCCTCACCTTCTTCTAGAAAGCCGTCTTCAACCGAGTCGAGAGAGCCGGGAACTTGTGAGGTGTGCATGTCCTGGTGGGACAAAAAACAAACAAACAAACAAACAAACAAACAAACAAACATACATACATACATACATACATACATCCTACTATTAAAAAAGTAATAAAGTTAGGGTCTCTTTACAATGTCAGAAGGAGGGAGGCACTAAGGCACCGCCTTCCGCCCCTCGACGCCCTCGCGGTGCCACCTCCTTCTGACAGGAACTTCCTACAGACCAGGTATGAATGATGCCTGACTGGACATACAAAACTCACAAGTTCCTGGCTCTCACGGCTCCTCTGAAGAGGGTTAGTCCAAGAAGGAGGGGCATCGCGAGGGGCGTCGAGGGACGGGGGACTGTGCCTCACTGCCCTCGCCTTCTTCTAGAAAGCCGTCTTCAACCGAGTCGAGAGAGCCGGGAACTTGTGAGGTGTGCATGTCCTGGTGGGACAAAAAACAAACAAACAAACAAACAAACAAACAAACAAACAAACAAACATACATACATACATACATACATACATACATACATACATACATACATACATCCTACTATTAAAAAAGTAATAAAGTTAGGGTCCCTTTACAATGTCAGAAGGAGGGAGGCACTAAGGCATCACCTTCCGCCCCTCGACGCCCTCGCGGTGCCACCTCCTTCTGACAGGAACTTCCTACAGACCAGGTATGAATGATGCCTGACTGGACATACAAAACTCACAAGTTCCTGGCTCTCACGGCTCCTCTGAAGAGGGTTAGTCCAAGAAGGAGGGGCATCGCGAGGGGCGTCGAGGGACGGGGGACTGTGCCTCACTGCCCTCGCCTTCTTCTAGAAAGCCGTCTTCAACCGAGTCGAGAGAGCCGGGAACTTGTGAGGTGTGCATGTCCTGGTGGGACAAAAAACAAACAAACAAACAAACAAACAAACAAACATACATACATACATACATACATACATCCTACTATTAAAAAAGTAATAAAGTTAGGGTCCCTTTACAATGTCAGAAGGAGGGAGGCACTAAGGCACCGCCTTCCGCCCCTCGACGCCCTCGCGGTGCCACCTCCTTCTGACAGGAACTTCCTACAGACCAGGTATGAATGATGCCTGACTGGACATACAAAACTCACAAGTTCCTGGCTCTCACGGCTCCTCTGAAGAGGGTTAGTCCAAGAAGGAGGGGCAACGCGAGGGGCGTCGAGGGACGGGGGACTGTGCCTCACTGCCCTCGCCTTCTTCTAGAAAGCCGTCTTCAACCGAGTCGAGAGAGCCGGGAACTTGTGAGGTGTGCATGTCCTGGTGGGACAAAAAACAAACAAACAAACAAACAAACAAACAAACAAACAAACATACATACATACATACATACATACATCCTAATATTAAAAAAGTAATAAAGTTAGGGTCCCTTTACAATGTCAGAAGGAGGGAGGCACTAAGGCACCGCCTTCCGCCCCTCGACGCCCTCGCGGTGCCACCTCCTTCTGACAGGAACTTCCTTCAGACCAGGTATGAATGATGCCTGACTGGACATACAAAACTCACAAGTTCCTCGCTCTCAAGGCTCCTCTGAAGAGGGTTAGTCCAAGAAGGAGGGGCAACGCGAGGGGCGTCGAGGGACGGGGGACTGTGCCTCACTGCCCTCGCCTTCTTCTAGAAAGCCGTCTTCAACCGAGTCGAGAGAGCCGGGAACTTGTGAGGTGTGCATGTCCTGGTGGGACAAAAAACAAACAAACAAACAAACAAACAAACAAACAAACATACATACATACATACATACATCCTACTATTAAAAAAGTAATAAAGTTAGGGTCTCTTTACAATGTCAGAAGGAGGGAGGCACTAAGGCACCGCCTTCCGCCCCTCGTCGCCCTCGCGGTGCCACCTCCTTCTGACAGGAACTTCCTACAGACCAGGTATGAATGATGCCTGACTGGACATACAAAACTCACAAGTTCCTGGCTCTCACGGCTCCTCTGAAGAGGGTTAGTCCAAGAAGGAGGGGCATCGCGAGGGGCGTCGAGGGACGGGGGACTGTGCCTCACTGCCCTCGCCTTCTTCTAGAAAGCCGTCTTCAACCGAGTCGAGAGAGCCGGGAACTTGTGAGGTGTGCATGTCCTGGTGGGACAAAAAACAAACAAACAAACAAACAAACAAACAAACAAACAAACAAACAAACATACATACATACATACATACATCCTACTATTAAAAAAGTAATAAAGTTAGGGTCCCTTTACAATGTCAGAAGGAGGGAGGCACTAAGGCACCGCCTTCCGCCCCTCGACGCCCTCGCGGTGCCACCTCCTTCTGACAGGAACTTCCTACAGACCAGGTATGAATGATGCCTGACTGGACATACAAAACTCACAAGTTCCTGGCTCTCACGGCTCCTCTGAAGAGGGTTAGTCCAAGAAGGAGGGGCATCGCGAGGGGCATCGAGGGACGGGGGACTGTGCCTCACTGCCCTCGCCTTCTTCTAGAAAGCCGTCTTCAACCGAGTCGAGAGAGCCGGGAACTTGTGAGGTGTGCATGTCCTGGTGGGACAAAAAACAAACAAACAAACAAACAAACAAACAAACATACATACATACATACATACATCCTACTATTAAAAAAGTAATAAAGTTAGGGTCCCTTTACAATGTCAGAAGGAGGGAGGCACTAAGGCACCGCCTTCCGCCCCTCGACGCCCTCGCGGTGCCACCTCCTTCTGACAGGAACTTCCTTCAGACCAGGTATGAATGATGCCTGACTGGACATACAAAACTCACAAGTTCCTGGCTCTCACGGCTCCTCTGAAGAGGGTTAGTCCAAGAAGGAGGGGCATCGCGAGGGGCGTCGAGGGACGGGGGACTGTGCCTCACTGCCCTCGCCTTCTTCTAGAAAGCCGTCTTCAACCGAGTCGAGAGAGCCGGGAACTTGTGAGGTGTGCATGTCCTGGTGGGACAAAAAACAAACAAACAAACAAACAAACAAACATACATACATACATACATACATACATCCTACTATTAAAAAAGTAATAAAGTTAGGGTCCCTTTACAATGTCAGAAGGAGGGAGGCACTAAGGCACCGCCTTCCGCCCCTCGACGCCCTCGCGGTGCCACCTCCTTCTGACAGGAACTTCCTACAGACCAGGTATGAATGATGCCTGACTGGACATACAAAACTCACAAGTTCCTGGCTCTCACGGCTCCTCTGAAGAGGGTTAGTCCAAGAAGGAGGGGCAACGCGAGGGGCGTCGAGGGACGGGGGACTGTGCCTCACTGCCCTCGCCTTCTTCTAGAAAGCCGTCTTCACCCGAGTCGAGAGAGCCGGGAACTTGTGAGGTGTGCATGTCCTGGTGGGACAAAAAACAAACAAACAAACAAACAAACAAACAAACAAACAAACAAACAAACAAACAAACAAACAAACAAACAAACATACATACATCCTACTATTAAAAAAGTAATAAAGTTAGGGTCCCTTTACAATGTCAGAAGGAGGGAGGCACTAAGGCACCGCCTTCCGCCCCTCGACGCCCTCGCGGTGCCACCTCCTTCTGACAGGAACTTCCTACAGACCAGGTATGAATGATGCCTGACTGGACATACAAAACTCACAAGTTCCTGGCTCTCACGGCTCCTCTGTAGAGGGTTAGTCCAAGAAGGAGGGGCAACGCGAGGGGCGTCGAGGGACGGGGGACTGTGCCTCACTGCCCTCGCCTTCTTCTAGAAAGCCGTCTTCAACCGAGTCGAGAGAGCCGGGAACTTGTGAGGTGTGCATGTCCTGGTGGGACAAAAAACAAACAAACAAACAAACAAACAAACAAACAAACAAACATACATACATACATACATACATCCTACTATTAAAAAAGTAATAAAGTTAGGGTCCCTTTACAATGTCAGAAGGAGGGAGGCACTAAGGCACCGCCTTCCGCCCCTCGACGCCCTCGCGGTGCCACCTCCTTCTGACAGGAACTTCCTACAGACCAGGTATGAATGATGCCTGACTGGACATACAAAACTCACAAGTTCCTGGCTCTCACGGCTCCTCTGAAGAGGGTTAGTCCAAGAAGGAGGGGCATCGCGAGGGGCATCGAGGGACGGGGGACTGTGCCTCACTGCCCTCGCCTTCTTCTAGAAAGCCGTCTTCAACCGAGTCGAGAGAGCCGGGAACTTGTGAGGTGTGCATGTCCTGGTGGGACAAAAAACAAACAAACAAACAAACAAACAAACAAACAAACATACATACATACATACATACATACATCCTACTATTAAAAAAGTAATAAAGTTAGGGTCTCTTTACAATGTCAGAAGGAGGGAGACACTAAGGCACCGCCTTCCGCCCCTCGACGCCCTCGCGGTGCCACCTCCTTCTGACAGGAACTTCCTACAGACCAGGTATGAATGATGCCTGACTGGACATACAAAACTCACAAGTTCCTGGCTCTCACGGCTCCTCTGAAGAGGGTTAGTCCAAGAAGGAGGGGCATCGCGAGGGGCGTCGAGGGACGGGGGACTGTGCCTCACTGCCCTCGCCTTCTTCTAGAAAGCCGTCTTCAACCGAGTCGAGAGAGCCGGGAACTTGTGAGGTGTGCATGTCCTGGTGGGACAAAAAACAAACAAACAAACAAACAAACAAACAAACAAACATACATACATACATACATACATACATACATACATCCTACTATTAAAAAAGTAATAAAGTTAGGGTCCCTTTACAATGTCAGAAGGAGGGAGGCACTAAGGCACCACCTTCCGCCCCTCGACGCCCTCGCGGTGCCACCTCCTTCTGACAGGAACTTCCTACAGACCAGGTATGAATGATGCCTGACTGGACATACAAAACTCACAAGTTCCTGGCTCTCACGGCTCCTCTGAAGAGGGTTAGTCCAAGAAGGAGGGGCATCGCGAGGGGCGTCGAGGGACGGGGGACTGTGCCTCACTGCCCTCGCCTTCTTCTAGAAAGCCGTCTTCAACCGAGTCGAGAGAGCCGGGAACTTGTGAGGTGTGCATGTCCTGGTGGGACAAAAAACAAACAAACAAACAAACAAACAAACAAACATACATACATACATACATACATACATACATACATACATCCTACTATTAAAAAAGTAATAAAGTTAGGGTCCCTTTACAATGTCAGAAGGAGGGAGGCACTAAGGCACCGCCTTCCGCCCCTCGACGCCCTCGCGGTGCCACCTCCTTCTGACAGGAACTTCCTTCAGACCAGGTATGAATGATGCCTGACTGGACATACAAAACTCACAAGTTCCTGGCTCTCACGGCTCCTCTGAAGAGGGTTAGTCCAAGAAGGAGGGGCATCGCGAGGGGCATCGAGGGACGGGGGACTGTGCCTCACTGCCCTCACCTTCTTCTAGAAAGCCGTCTTCAACCGAGTCGAGAGAGCCGGGAACTTGTGAGGTGTGCATGTCCTGGTGGGACAAAAAACAAACAAACAAACAAACAAACAAACAAACAAACATACATACATACATACATACATACATCCTACTATTAAAAAAGTAATAAAGTTAGGGTCTCTTTACAATGTCAGAAGGAGGGAGGCACTAAGGCACCGCCTTCCGCCCCTCGACGCCCTCGCGGTGCCACCTCCTTCTGACAGGAACTTCCTACAGACCAGGTATGAATGATGCCTGACTGGACATACAAAACTCACAAGTTCCTGGCTCTCACGGCTCCTCTGAAGAGGGTTAGTCCAAGAAGGAGGGGCATCGCGAGGGGCGTCGAGGGACGGGGGACTGTGCCTCACTGCCCTCGCCTTCTTCTAGAAAGCCGTCTTCAACCGAGTCGAGAGAGCCGGGAACTTGTGAGGTGTGCATGTCCTGGTGGGACAAAAAACAAACAAACAAACAAACAAACAAACAAACAAACAAACATACATACATACATACATACATACATACATACATACATACATACATCCTACTATTAAAAAAGTAATAAAGTTAGGGTCCCTTTACAATGTCAGAAGGAGGGAGGCACTAAGGCACCACCTTCCGCCCCTCGACGCCCTCGCGGTGCCACCTCCTTCTGACAGGAACTTCCTACAGACCAGGTATGAATGATGCCTGACTGGACATACAAAACTCACAAGTTCCTGGCTCTCACGGCTCCTCTGAAGAGGGTTAGTCCAAGAAGGAGGGGCATCGCGAGGGGCGTCGAGGGACGGGGGACTGTGCCTCACTGCCCTCGCCTTCTTCTAGAAAGCCGTCTTCAACCGAGTCGAGAGAGCCGGGAACTTGTGAGGTGTGCATGTCCTGGTGGGACAAAAAACAAACAAACAAACAAACAAACAAACAAACATACATACATACATACATACATACATACATACATACATCCTACTATTAAAAAAGTAATAAAGTTAGGGTCTCTTTACAATGTCAGAAGGAGGGAGGCACTAAGGCACCGCCTTCCGCCCCTCGACGCCCTCGCGGTGCCACCTCCTTCTGACAGGAACTTCCTACAGACCAGGTATGAATGATGCCTGACTGGACATACAAAACTCACAAGTTCCTGGCTCTCACGGCTCCTCTGAAGAGGGTTAGTCCAAGAAGGAGGGGCATCGCGAGGGGCGTCGAGGGACGGGGGACTGTGCCTCACTGCCCTCGCCTTCTTCTAGAAAGCCGTCTTCAACCGAGTCGAGAGAGCCGGGAACTTGTGAGGTGTGCATGTCCTGGTGGGACAAAAAACAAACAAACAAACAAACAAACAAACAAACAAACAAACATACATACATACATACATACATACATCCTACTATTAAAAAAGTAATAAAGTTAGGGTCCCTTTACAATGTCAGAAGGAGGGAGGCACTAAGGCACCGCCTTCCGCCCCTCGACGCCCTCGCGGTGCCACCTCCTTCTGACAGGAACTTCCTTCAGACCAGGTATGAATGATGCCTGACTGGACATACAAAACTCACAAGTTCCTGGCTCTCACGGCTCCTCTGAAGAGGGTTAGTCCAAGAAGGAGGGGCATCGCGAGGGGCGTCGAGGGACGGGGGACTGTGCCTCACTGCCCTCGCCTTCTTCTAGAAAGCCGTCTTCAACCGAGTCGAGAGAGCCGGGAACTTGTGAGGTGTGCATGTCCTGGTGGGACAAAAAACAAACAAACAAACAAACAAACAAACAAACATACATACATACATACATACATACATCCTACTATTAAAAAAGTAATAAAGTTAGGGTCCCTTTACAATGTCAGAAGGAGGGAGGCACTAAGGCACCGCCTTCCGCCCCTCGACGCCCTCGCGGTGCCACCTCCTTCTGACAGGAACTTCCTACAGACCAGGTATGAATGATGCCTGACTGGACATACAAAACTCACAAGTTCCTGGCTCTCACGGCTCCTCTGAAGAGGGTTAGTCCAAGAAGGAGGGGCAACGCGAGGGGCGTCGAGGGACGGGGGACTGTGCCTCACTGCCCTCGCCTTCTTCTAGAAAGCCGTCTTCAACCGAGTCGAGAGAGCCGGGAACTTGTGAGGTGTGCATGTCCTGGTGGGACAAAAAACAAACAAACAAACAAACAAACAAACAAACAAACAAACATACATACATACATACATACATACATCCTAATATTAAAAAAGTAATAAAGTTAGGGTCCCTTTACAATGTCAGAAGGAGGGAGGCACTAAGGCACCGCCTTCCGCCCCTCGACGCCCTCGCGGTGCCACCTCCTTCTGACAGGAACTTCCTTCAGACCAGGTATGAATGATGCCTGACTGGACATACAAAACTCACAAGTTCCTCGCTCTCAAGGCTCCTCTGAAGAGGGTTAGTCCAAGAAGGAGGGGCAACGCGAGGGGCGTCGAGGGACGGGGGACTGTGCCTCACTGCCCTCGCCTTCTTCTAGAAAGCCGTCTTCAACCGAGTCGAGAGAGCCGGGAACTTGTGAGGTGTGCATGTCCTGGTGGGACAAAAAACAAACAAACAAACAAACAAACAAACAAACAAACATACATACATACATACATACATCCTACTATTAAAAAAGTAATAAAGTTAGGGTCTCTTTACAATGTCAGAAGGAGGGAGGCACTAAGGCACCGCCTTCCGCCCCTCGTCGCCCTCGCGGTGCCACCTCCTTCTGACAGGAACTTCCTACAGACCAGGTATGAATGATGCCTGACTGGACATACAAAACTCACAAGTTCCTGGCTCTCACGGCTCCTCTGAAGAGGGTTAGTCCAAGAAGGAGGGGCATCGCGAGGGGCGTCGAGGGACGGGGGACTGTGCCTCACTGCCCTCGCCTTCTTCTAGAAAGCCGTCTTCAACCGAGTCGAGAGAGCCGGGAACTTGTGAGGTGTGCATGTCCTGGTGGGACAAAAAACAAACAAACAAACAAACAAACAAACAAACAAACAAACAAACAAACATACATACATACATACATACATCCTACTATTAAAAAAGTAATAAAGTTAGGGTCCCTTTACAATGTCAGAAGGAGGGAGGCACTAAGGCACCGCCTTCCGCCCCTCGACGCCCTCGCGGTGCCACCTCCTTCTGACAGGAACTTCCTACAGACCAGGTATGAATGATGCCTGACTGGACATACAAAACTCACAAGTTCCTGGCTCTCACGGCTCCTCTGAAGAGGGTTAGTCCAAGAAGGAGGGGCATCGCGAGGGGCATCGAGGGACGGGGGACTGTGCCTCACTGCCCTCGCCTTCTTCTAGAAAGCCGTCTTCAACCGAGTCGAGAGAGCCGGGAACTTGTGAGGTGTGCATGTCCTGGTGGGACAAAAAACAAACAAACAAACAAACAAACAAACAAACATACATACATACATACATACATCCTACTATTAAAAAAGTAATAAAGTTAGGGTCCCTTTACAATGTCAGAAGGAGGGAGGCACTAAGGCACCGCCTTCCGCCCCTCGACGCCCTCGCGGTGCCACCTCCTTCTGACAGGAACTTCCTTCAGACCAGGTATGAATGATGCCTGACTGGACATACAAAACTCACAAGTTCCTGGCTCTCACGGCTCCTCTGAAGAGGGTTAGTCCAAGAAGGAGGGGCATCGCGAGGGGCGTCGAGGGACGGGGGACTGTGCCTCACTGCCCTCGCCTTCTTCTAGAAAGCCGTCTTCAACCGAGTCGAGAGAGCCGGGAACTTGTGAGGTGTGCATGTCCTGGTGGGACAAAAAACAAACAAACAAACAAACAAACAAACATACATACATACATACATACATACATCCTACTATTAAAAAAGTAATAAAGTTAGGGTCCCTTTACAATGTCAGAAGGAGGGAGGCACTAAGGCACCGCCTTCCGCCCCTCGACGCCCTCGCGGTGCCACCTCCTTCTGACAGGAACTTCCTACAGACCAGGTATGAATGATGCCTGACTGGACATACAAAACTCACAAGTTCCTGGCTCTCACGGCTCCTCTGAAGAGGGTTAGTCCAAGAAGGAGGGGCAACGCGAGGGGCGTCGAGGGACGGGGGACTGTGCCTCACTGCCCTCGCCTTCTTCTAGAAAGCCGTCTTCACCCGAGTCGAGAGAGCCGGGAACTTGTGAGGTGTGCATGTCCTGGTGGGACAAAAAACAAACAAACAAACAAACAAACAAACAAACAAACAAACAAACAAACAAACAAACAAACAAACAAACAAACATACATACATCCTACTATTAAAAAAGTAATAAAGTTAGGGTCCCTTTACAATGTCAGAAGGAGGGAGGCACTAAGGCACCGCCTTCCGCCCCTCGACGCCCTCGCGGTGCCACCTCCTTCTGACAGGAACTTCCTACAGACCAGGTATGAATGATGCCTGACTGGACATACAAAACTCACAAGTTCCTGGCTCTCACGGCTCCTCTGTAGAGGGTTAGTCCAAGAAGGAGGGGCAACGCGAGGGGCGTCGAGGGACGGGGGACTGTGCCTCACTGCCCTCGCCTTCTTCTAGAAAGCCGTCTTCAACCGAGTCGAGAGAGCCGGGAACTTGTGAGGTGTGCATGTCCTGGTGGGACAAAAAACAAACAAACAAACAAACAAACAAACAAACAAACAAACATACATACATACATACATACATCCTACTATTAAAAAAGTAATAAAGTTAGGGTCCCTTTACAATGTCAGAAGGAGGGAGGCACTAAGGCACCGCCTTCCGCCCCTCGACGCCCTCGCGGTGCCACCTCCTTCTGACAGGAACTTCCTACAGACCAGGTATGAATGATGCCTGACTGGACATACAAAACTCACAAGTTCCTGGCTCTCACGGCTCCTCTGAAGAGGGTTAGTCCAAGAAGGAGGGGCATCGCGAGGGGCATCGAGGGACGGGGGACTGTGCCTCACTGCCCTCGCCTTCTTCTAGAAAGCCGTCTTCAACCGAGTCGAGAGAGCCGGGAACTTGTGAGGTGTGCATGTCCTGGTGGGACAAAAAACAAACAAACAAACAAACAAACAAACAAACAAACATACATACATACATACATACATACATCCTACTATTAAAAAAGTAATAAAGTTAGGGTCTCTTTACAATGTCAGAAGGAGGGAGACACTAAGGCACCGCCTTCCGCCCCTCGACGCCCTCGCGGTGCCACCTCCTTCTGACAGGAACTTCCTACAGACCAGGTATGAATGATGCCTGACTGGACATACAAAACTCACAAGTTCCTGGCTCTCACGGCTCCTCTGAAGAGGGTTAGTCCAAGAAGGAGGGGCATCGCGAGGGGCGTCGAGGGACGGGGGACTGTGCCTCACTGCCCTCGCCTTCTTCTAGAAAGCCGTCTTCAACCGAGTCGAGAGAGCCGGGAACTTGTGAGGTGTGCATGTCCTGGTGGGACAAAAAACAAACAAACAAACAAACAAACAAACAAACAAACATACATACATACATACATACATACATACATACATCCTACTATTAAAAAAGTAATAAAGTTAGGGTCCCTTTACAATGTCAGAAGGAGGGAGGCACTAAGGCACCACCTTCCGCCCCTCGACGCCCTCGCGGTGCCACCTCCTTCTGACAGGAACTTCCTACAGACCAGGTATGAATGATGCCTGACTGGACATACAAAACTCACAAGTTCCTGGCTCTCACGGCTCCTCTGAAGAGGGTTAGTCCAAGAAGGAGGGGCATCGCGAGGGGCGTCGAGGGACGGGGGACTGTGCCTCACTGCCCTCGCCTTCTTCTAGAAAGCCGTCTTCAACCGAGTCGAGAGAGCCGGGAACTTGTGAGGTGTGCATGTCCTGGTGGGACAAAAAACAAACAAACAAACAAACAAACAAACAAACATACATACATACATACATACATACATACATACATACATCCTACTATTAAAAAAGTAATAAAGTTAGGGTCCCTTTACAATGTCAGAAGGAGGGAGGCACTAAGGCACCGCCTTCCGCCCCTCGACGCCCTCGCGGTGCCACCTCCTTCTGACAGGAACTTCCTTCAGACCAGGTATGAATGATGCCTGACTGGACATACAAAACTCACAAGTTCCTGGCTCTCACGGCTCCTCTGAAGAGGGTTAGTCCAAGAAGGAGGGGCATCGCGAGGGGCATCGAGGGACGGGGGACTGTGCCTCACTGCCCTCACCTTCTTCTAGAAAGCCGTCTTCAACCGAGTCGAGAGAGCCGGGAACTTGTGAGGTGTGCATGTCCTGGTGGGACAAAAAACAAACAAACAAACAAACAAACAAACAAACAAACATACATACATACATACATACATACATCCTACTATTAAAAAAGTAATAAAGTTAGGGTCTCTTTACAATGTCAGAAGGAGGGAGGCACTAAGGCACCGCCTTCCGCCCCTCGACGCCCTCGCGGTGCCACCTCCTTCTGACAGGAACTTCCTACAGACCAGGTATGAATGATGCCTGACTGGACATACAAAACTCACAAGTTCCTGGCTCTCACGGCTCCTCTGAAGAGGGTTAGTCCAAGAAGGAGGGGCATCGCGAGGGGCGTCGAGGGACGGGGGACTGTGCCTCACTGCCCTCGCCTTCTTCTAGAAAGCCGTCTTCAACCGAGTCGAGAGAGCCGGGAACTTGTGAGGTGTGCATGTCCTGGTGGGACAAAAAACAAACAAACAAACAAACAAACAAACAAACAAACAAACATACATACATACATACATACATACATACATACATACATACATACATACATCCTACTATTAAAAAAGTAATAAAGTTAGGGTCCCTTTACAATGTCAGAAGGAGGGAGGCACTAAGGCACCACCTTCCGCCCCTCGACGCCCTCGCGGTGCCACCTCCTTCTGACAGGAACTTCCTACAGACCAGGTATGAATGATGCCTGACTGGACATACAAAACTCACAAGTTCCTGGCTCTCACGGCTCCTCTGAAGAGGGTTAGTCCAAGAAGGAGGGGCATCGCGAGGGGCGTCGAGGGACGGGGGACTGTGCCTCACTGCCCTCGCCTTCTTCTAGAAAGCCGTCTTCAACCGAGTCGAGAGAGCCGGGAACTTGTGAGGTGTGCATGTCCTGGTGGGACAAAAAACAAACAAACAAACAAACAAACAAACAAACATACATACATACATACATACATACATACATACATACATCCTACTATTAAAAAAGTAATAAAGTTAGGGTCTCTTTACAATGTCAGAAGGAGGGAGGCACTAAGGCACCGCCTTCCGCCCCTCGACGCCCTCGCGGTGCCACCTCCTTCTGACAGGAACTTCCTACAGACCAGGTATGAATGATGCCTGACTGGACATACAAAACTCACAAGTTCCTGGCTCTCACGGCTCCTCTGAAGAGGGTTAGTCCAAGAAGGAGGGGCATCGCGAGGGGCGTCGAGGGACGGGGGACTGTGCCTCACTGCCCTCGCCTTCTTCTAGAAAGCCGTCTTCAACCGAGTCGAGAGAGCCGGGAACTTGTGAGGTGTGCATGTCCTGGTGGGACAAAAAACAAACAAACAAACAAACAAACAAACAAACAAACAAACATACATACATACATACATACATACATCCTACTATTAAAAAAGTAATAAAGTTAGGGTCCCTTTACAATGTCAGAAGGAGGGAGGCACTAAGGCACCGCCTTCCGCCCCTCGACGCCCTCGCGGTGCCACCTCCTTCTGACAGGAACTTCCTTCAGACCAGGTATGAATGATGCCTGACTGGACATACAAAACTCACAAGTTCCTGGCTCTCACGGCTCCTCTGAAGAGGGTTAGTCCAAGAAGGAGGGGCATCGCGAGGGGCGTCGAGGGACGGGGGACTGTGCCTCACTGCCCTCGCCTTCTTCTAGAAAGCCGTCTTCAACCGAGTCGAGAGAGCCGGGAACTTGTGAGGTGTGCATGTCCTGGTGGGACAAAAAACAAACAAACAAACAAACAAACAAACAAACATACATACATACATACATACATACATCCTACTATTAAAAAAGTAATAAAGTTAGGGTCCCTTTACAATGTCAGAAGGAGGGAGGCACTAAGGCACCGCCTTCCGCCCCTCGACGCCCTCGCGGTGCCACCTCCTTCTGACAGGAACTTCCTACAGACCAGGTATGAATGATGCCTGACTGGACATACAAAACTCACAAGTTCCTGGCTCTCACGGCTCCTCTGAAGAGGGTTAGTCCAAGAAGGAGGGGCAACGCGAGGGGCGTCGAGGGACGGGGGACTGTGCCTCACTGCCCTCGCCTTCTTCTAGAAAGCCGTCTTCAACCGAGTCGAGAGAGCCGGGAACTTGTGAGGTGTGCATGTCCTGGTGGGACAAAAAACAAACAAACAAACAAACAAACAAACAAACAAACAAACATACATACATACATACATACATACATCCTAATATTAAAAAAGTAATAAAGTTAGGGTCCCTTTACAATGTCAGAAGGAGGGAGGCACTAAGGCACCGCCTTCCGCCCCTCGACGCCCTCGCGGTGCCACCTCCTTCTGACAGGAACTTCCTTCAGACCAGGTATGAATGATGCCTGACTGGACATACAAAACTCACAAGTTCCTCGCTCTCAAGGCTCCTCTGAAGAGGGTTAGTCCAAGAAGGAGGGGCAACGCGAGGGGCGTCGAGGGACGGGGGACTGTGCCTCACTGCCCTCGCCTTCTTCTAGAAAGCCGTCTTCAACCGAGTCGAGAGAGCCGGGAACTTGTGAGGTGTGCATGTCCTGGTGGGACAAAAAACAAACAAACAAACAAACAAACAAACAAACAAACATACATACATACATACATACATCCTACTATTAAAAAAGTAATAAAGTTAGGGTCTCTTTACAATGTCAGAAGGAGGGAGGCACTAAGGCACCGCCTTCCGCCCCTCGTCGCCCTCGCGGTGCCACCTCCTTCTGACAGGAACTTCCTACAGACCAGGTATGAATGATGCCTGACTGGACATACAAAACTCACAAGTTCCTGGCTCTCACGGCTCCTCTGAAGAGGGTTAGTCCAAGAAGGAGGGGCATCGCGAGGGGCGTCGAGGGACGGGGGACTGTGCCTCACTGCCCTCGCCTTCTTCTAGAAAGCCGTCTTCAACCGAGTCGAGAGAGCCGGGAACTTGTGAGGTGTGCATGTCCTGGTGGGACAAAAAACAAACAAACAAACAAACAAACAAACAAACAAACAAACAAACAAACATACATACATACATACATACATCCTACTATTAAAAAAGTAATAAAGTTAGGGTCCCTTTACAATGTCAGAAGGAGGGAGGCACTAAGGCACCGCCTTCCGCCCCTCGACGCCCTCGCGGTGCCACCTCCTTCTGACAGGAACTTCCTACAGACCAGGTATGAATGATGCCTGACTGGACATACAAAACTCACAAGTTCCTGGCTCTCACGGCTCCTCTGAAGAGGGTTAGTCCAAGAAGGAGGGGCATCGCGAGGGGCATCGAGGGACGGGGGACTGTGCCTCACTGCCCTCGCCTTCTTCTAGAAAGCCGTCTTCAACCGAGTCGAGAGAGCCGGGAACTTGTGAGGTGTGCATGTCCTGGTGGGACAAAAAACAAACAAACAAACAAACAAACAAACAAACATACATACATACATACATACATCCTACTATTAAAAAAGTAATAAAGTTAGGGTCCCTTTACAATGTCAGAAGGAGGGAGGCACTAAGGCACCGCCTTCCGCCCCTCGACGCCCTCGCGGTGCCACCTCCTTCTGACAGGAACTTTCTTCAGACCAGGTATGAATGATGCCTGACTGGACATACAAAACTCACAAGTTCCTGGCTCTCACGGCTCCTCTGAAGAGGGTTAGTCCAAGAAGGAGGGGCATCGCGAGGGGCGTCGAGGGACGGGGGACTGTGCCTCACTGCCCTCGCCTTCTTCTAGAAAGCCGTCTTCAACCGAGTCGAGAGAGCCGGGAACTTGTGAGGTGTGCATGTCCTGGTGGGACAAAAAACAAACAAACAAACAAACAAACAAACATACATACATACATACATACATACATCCTACTATTAAAAAAGTAATAAAGTTAGGGTCCCTTTACAATGTCAGAAGGAGGGAGGCACTAAGGCACCGCCTTCCGCCCCTCGACGCCCTCGCGGTGCCACCTCCTTCTGACAGGAACTTCCTACAGACCAGGTATGAATGATGCCTGACTGGACATACAAAACTCACAAGTTCCTGGCTCTCACGGCTCCTCTGAAGAGGGTTAGTCCAAGAAGGAGGGGCAACGCGAGGGGCGTCGAGGGACGGGGGACTGTGCCTCACTGCCCTCGCCTTCTTCTAGAAAGCCGTCTTCACCCGAGTCGAGAGAGCCGGGAACTTGTGAGGTGTGCATGTCCTGGTGGGACAAAAAACAAACAAACAAACAAACAAACAAACAAACAAACAAACAAACAAACAAACAAACAAACAAACAAACAAACATACATACATCCTACTATTAAAAAAGTAATAAAGTTAGGGTCCCTTTACAATGTCAGAAGGAGGGAGGCACTAAGGCACCGCCTTCCGCCCCTCGACGCCCTCGCGGTGCCACCTCCTTCTGACAGGAACTTCCTACAGACCAGGTATGAATGATGCCTGACTGGACATACAAAACTCACAAGTTCCTGGCTCTCACGGCTCCTCTGTAGAGGGTTAGTCCAAGAAGGAGGGGCAACGCGAGGGGCGTCGAGGGACGGGGGACTGTGCCTCACTGCCCTCGCCTTCTTCTAGAAAGCCGTCTTCAACCGAGTCGAGAGAGCCGGGAACTTGTGAGGTGTGCATGTCCTGGTGGGACAAAAAACAAACAAACAAACAAACAAACAAACAAACAAACAAACATACATACATACATACATACATCCTACTATTAAAAAAGTAATAAAGTTAGGGTCCCTTTACAATGTCAGAAGGAGGGAGGCACTAAGGCACCGCCTTCCGCCCCTCGACGCCCTCGCGGTGCCACCTCCTTCTGACAGGAACTTCCTACAGACCAGGTATGAATGATGCCTGACTGGACATACAAAACTCACAAGTTCCTGGCTCTCACGGCTCCTCTGAAGAGGGTTAGTCCAAGAAGGAGGGGCATCGCGAGGGGCATCGAGGGACGGGGGACTGTGCCTCACTGCCCTCGCCTTCTTCTAGAAAGCCGTCTTCAACCGAGTCGAGAGAGCCGGGAACTTGTGAGGTGTGCATGTCCTGGTGGGACAAAAAACAAACAAACAAACAAACAAACAAACAAACAAACATACATACATACATACATACATACATCCTACTATTAAAAAAGTAATAAAGTTAGGGTCTCTTTACAATGTCAGAAGGAGGGAGACACTAAGGCACCGCCTTCCGCCCCTCGACGCCCTCGCGGTGCCACCTCCTTCTGACAGGAACTTCCTACAGACCAGGTATGAATGATGCCTGACTGGACATACAAAACTCACAAGTTCCTGGCTCTCACGGCTCCTCTGAAGAGGGTTAGTCCAAGAAGGAGGGGCATCGCGAGGGGCGTCGAGGGACGGGGGACTGTGCCTCACTGCCCTCGCCTTCTTCTAGAAAGCCGTCTTCAACCGAGTCGAGAGAGCCGGGAACTTGTGAGGTGTGCATGTCCTGGTGGGACAAAAAACAAACAAACAAACAAACAAACAAACAAACAAACATACATACATACATACATACATACATACATACATCCTACTATTAAAAAAGTAATAAAGTTAGGGTCCCTTTACAATGTCAGAAGGAGGGAGGCACTAAGGCACCACCTTCCGCCCCTCGACGCCCTCGCGGTGCCACCTCCTTCTGACAGGAACTTCCTACAGACCAGGTATGAATGATGCCTGACTGGACATACAAAACTCACAAGTTCCTGGCTCTCACGGCTCCTCTGAAGAGGGTTAGTCCAAGAAGGAGGGGCATCGCGAGGGGCGTCGAGGGACGGGGGACTGTGCCTCACTGCCCTCGCCTTCTTCTAGAAAGCCGTCTTCAACCGAGTCGAGAGAGCCGGGAACTTGTGAGGTGTGCATGTCCTGGTGGGACAAAAAACAAACAAACAAACAAACAAACAAACAAACATACATACATACATACATACATACATACATCCTACTATTAAAAAAGTAATAAAGTTAGGGTCCCTTTACAATGTCAGAAGGAGGGAGGCACTAAGGCACCGCCTTCCGCCCCTCGACGCCCTCGCGGTGCCACCTCCTTCTGACAGGAACTTCCTTCAGACCAGGTATGAATGATGCCTGACTGGACATACAAAACTCACAAGTTCCTGGCTCTCACGGCTCCTCTGAAGAGGGTTAGTCCAAGAAGGAGGGGCATCGCGAGGGGCATCGAGGGACGGGGGACTGTGCCTCACTGCCCTCACCTTCTTCTAGAAAGCCGTCTTCAACCGAGTCGAGAGAGCCGGGAACTTGTGAGGTGTGCATGTCCTGGTGGGACAAAAAACAAACAAACAAACAAACAAACAAACAAACAAACATACATACATACATACATACATACATCCTACTATTAAAAAAGTAATAAAGTTAGGGTCTCTTTACAATGTCAGAAGGAGGGAGGCACTAAGGCACCGCCTTCCGCCCCTCGACGCCCTCGCGGTGCCACCTCCTTCTGACAGGAACTTCCTACAGACCAGGTATGAATGATGCCTGACTGGACATACAAAACTCACAAGTTCCTGGCTCTCACGGCTCCTCTGAAGAGGGTTAGTCCAAGAAGGAGGGGCATCGCGAGGGGCGTCGAGGGACGGGGGACTGTGCCTCACTGCCCTCGCCTTCTTCTAGAAAGCCGTCTTCAACCGAGTCGAGAGAGCCGGGAACTTGTGAGGTGTGCATGTCCTGGTGGGACAAAAAACAAACAAACAAACAAACAAACAAACAAACAAACAAACATACATACATACATACATACATACATACATACATACATACATACATCCTACTATTAAAAAAGTAATAAAGTTAGGGTCCCTTTACAATGTCAGAAGGAGGGAGGCACTAAGGCACCACCTTCCGCCCCTCGACGCCCTCGCGGTGCCACCTCCTTCTGACAGGAACTTCCTACAGACCAGGTATGAATGATGCCTGACTGGACATACAAAACTCACAAGTTCCTGGCTCTCACGGCTCCTCTGAAGAGGGTTAGTCCAAGAAGGAGGGGCATCGCGAGGGGCGTCGAGGGACGGGGGACTGTGCCTCACTGCCCTCGCCTTCTTCTAGAAAGCCGTCTTCAACCGAGTCGAGAGAGCCGGGAACTTGTGAGGTGTGCATGTCCTGGTGGGACAAAAAACAAACAAACAAACAAACAAACAAACAAACATACATACATACATACATACATACATACATACATACATCCTACTATTAAAAAAGTAATAAAGTTAGGGTCTCTTTACAATGTCAGAAGGAGGGAGGCACTAAGGCACCGCCTTCCGCCCCTCGACGCCCTCGCGGTGCCACCTCCTTCTGACAGGAACTTCCTACAGACCAGGTATGAATGATGCCTGACTGGACATACAAAACTCACAAGTTCCTGGCTCTCACGGCTCCTCTGAAGAGGGTTAGTCCAAGAAGGAGGGGCATCGCGAGGGGCGTCGAGGGACGGGGGACTGTGCCTCACTGCCCTCGCCTTCTTCTAGAAAGCCGTCTTCAACCGAGTCGAGAGAGCCGGGAACTTGTGAGGTGTGCATGTCCTGGTGGGACAAAAAACAAACAAACAAACAAACAAACAAACAAACAAACAAACATACATACATACATACATACATACATCCTACTATTAAAAAAGTAATAAAGTTAGGGTCCCTTTACAATGTCAGAAGGAGGGAGGCACTAAGGCACCGCCTTCCGCCCCTCGACGCCCTCGCGGTGCCACCTCCTTCTGACAGGAACTTCCTTCAGACCAGGTATGAATGATGCCTGACTGGACATACAAAACTCACAAGTTCCTGGCTCTCACGGCTCCTCTGAAGAGGGTTAGTCCAAGAAGGAGGGGCATCGCGAGGGGCGTCGAGGGACGGGGGACTGTGCCTCACTGCCCTCGCCTTCTTCTAGAAAGCCGTCTTCAACCGAGTCGAGAGAGCCGGGAACTTGTGAGGTGTGCATGTCCTGGTGGGACAAAAAACAAACAAACAAACAAACAAACAAACAAACATACATACATACATACATACATACATCCTACTATTAAAAAAGTAATAAAGTTAGGGTCCCTTTACAATGTCAGAAGGAGGGAGGCACTAAGGCACCGCCTTCCGCCCCTCGACGCCCTCGCGGTGCCACCTCCTTCTGACAGGAACTTCCTACAGACCAGGTATGAATGATGCCTGACTGGACATACAAAACTCACAAGTTCCTGGCTCTCACGGCTCCTCTGAAGAGGGTTAGTCCAAGAAGGAGGGGCAACGCGAGGGGCGTCGAGGGACGGGGGACTGTGCCTCACTGCCCTCGCCTTCTTCTAGAAAGCCGTCTTCACCCGAGTCGAGAGAGCCGGGAACTTGTGAGGTGTGCATGTCCTGGTGGGACAAAAAACAAACAAACAAACAAACAAACAAACAAACAAACAAACAAACAAACAAACAAACAAACATACATACATCCTACTATTAAAAAAGTAATAAAGTTAGGGTCCCTTTACAATGTCAGAAGGAGGGAGGCACTAAGGCACCGCCTTCCGCCCCTCGACGCCCTCGCGGTGCCACCTCCTTCTGACAGGAACTTCCTACAGACCAGGTATGAATGATGCCTGACTGGACATACAAAACTCACAAGTTCCTGGCTCTCACGGCTCCTCTGTAGAGGGTTAGTCCAAGAAGGAGGGGCAACGCGAGGGGCGTCGAGGGACGGGGGACTGTGCCTCACTGCCCTCGCCTTCTTCTAGAAAGCCGTCTTCAACCGAGTCGAGAGAGCCGGGAACTTGTGAGGTGTGCATGTCCTGGTGGGACAAAAAACAAACAAACAAACAAACAAACAAACAAACAAACAAACATACATACATACATACATACATCCTACTATTAAAAAAGTAATAAAGTTAGGGTCCCTTTACAATGTCAGAAGGAGGGAGGCACTAAGGCACCGCCTTCCGCCCCTCGACGCCCTCGCGGTGCCACCTCCTTCTGACAGGAACTTCCTACAGACCAGGTATGAATGATGCCTGACTGGACATACAAAACTCACAAGTTCCTGGCTCTCACGGCTCCTCTGAAGAGGGTTAGTCCAAGAAGGAGGGGCATCGCGAGGGGCATCGAGGGACGGGGGACTGTGCCTCACTGCCCTCGCCTTCTTCTAGAAAGCCGTCTTCAACCGAGTCGAGAGAGCCGGGAACTTGTGAGGTGTGCATGTCCTGGTGGGACAAAAAACAAACAAACAAACAAACAAACAAACAAACAAACATACATACATACATACATACATACATCCTACTATTAAAAAAGTAATAAAGTTAGGGTCTCTTTACAATGTCAGAAGGAGGGAGACACTAAGGCACCGCCTTCCGCCCCTCGACGCCCTCGCGGTGCCACCTCCTTCTGACAGGAACTTCCTACAGACCAGGTATGAATGATGCCTGACTGGACATACAAAACTCACAAGTTCCTGGCTCTCACGGCTCCTCTGAAGAGGGTTAGTCCAAGAAGGAGGGGCATCGCGAGGGGCGTCGAGGGACGGGGGACTGTGCCTCACTGCCCTCGCCTTCTTCTAGAAAGCCGTCTTCAACCGAGTCGAGAGAGCCGGGAACTTGTGAGGTGTGCATGTCCTGGTGGGACAAAAAACAAACAAACAAACAAACAAACAAACAAACAAACATACATACATACATACATACATACATACATACATCCTACTATTAAAAAAGTAATAAAGTTAGGGTCCCTTTACAATGTCAGAAGGAGGGAGGCACTAAGGCACCACCTTCCGCCCCTCGACGCCCTCGCGGTGCCACCTCCTTCTGACAGGAACTTCCTACAGACCAGGTATGAATGATGCCTGACTGGACATACAAAACTCACAAGTTCCTGGCTCTCACGGCTCCTCTGAAGAGGGTTAGTCCAAGAAGGAGGGGCATCGCGAGGGGCGTCGAGGGACGGGGGACTGTGCCTCACTGCCCTCGCCTTCTTCTAGAAAGCCGTCTTCAACCGAGTCGAGAGAGCCGGGAACTTGTGAGGTGTGCATGTCCTGGTGGGACAAAAAACAAACAAACAAACAAACAAACAAACAAACATACATACATACATACATACATACATACATACATACATCCTACTATTAAAAAAGTAATAAAGTTAGGGTCCCTTTACAATGTCAGAAGGAGGGAGGCACTAAGGCACCGCCTTCCGCCCCTCGACGCCCTCGCGGTGCCACCTCCTTCTGACAGGAACTTCCTTCAGACCAGGTATGAATGATGCCTGACTGGACATACAAAACTCACAAGTTCCTGGCTCTCACGGCTCCTCTGAAGAGGGTTAGTCCAAGAAGGAGGGGCATCGCGAGGGGCATCGAGGGACGGGGGACTGTGCCTCACTGCCCTCACCTTCTTCTAGAAAGCCGTCTTCAACCGAGTCGAGAGAGCCGGGAACTTGTGAGGTGTGCATGTCCTGGTGGGACAAAAAACAAACAAACAAACAAACAAACAAACAAACAAACATACATACATACATACATACATACATCCTACTATTAAAAAAGTAATAAAGTTAGGGTCTCTTTACAATGTCAGAAGGAGGGAGGCACTAAGGCACCGCCTTCCGCCCCTCGACGCCCTCGCGGTGCCACCTCCTTCTGACAGGAACTTCCTACAGACCAGGTATGAATGATGCCTGACTGGACATACAAAACTCACAAGTTCCTGGCTCTCACGGCTCCTCTGAAGAGGGTTAGTCCAAGAAGGAGGGGCATCGCGAGGGGCGTCGAGGGACGGGGGACTGTGCCTCACTGCCCTCGCCTTCTTCTAGAAAGCCGTCTTCAACCGAGTCGAGAGAGCCGGGAACTTGTGAGGTGTGCATGTCCTGGTGGGACAAAAAACAAACAAACAAACAAACAAACAAACAAACAAACAAACATACATACATACATACATACATACATACATACATACATACATACATCCTACTATTAAAAAAGTAATAAAGTTAGGGTCCCTTTACAATGTCAGAAGGAGGGAGGCACTAAGGCACCACCTTCCGCCCCTCGACGCCCTCGCGGTGCCACCTCCTTCTGACAGGAACTTCCTACAGACCAGGTATGAATGATGCCTGACTGGACATACAAAACTCACAAGTTCCTGGCTCTCACGGCTCCTCTGAAGAGGGTTAGTCCAAGAAGGAGGGGCATCGCGAGGGGCGTCGAGGGACGGGGGACTGTGCCTCACTGCCCTCGCCTTCTTCTAGAAAGCCGTCTTCAACCGAGTCGAGAGAGCCGGGAACTTGTGAGGTGTGCATGTCCTGGTGGGACAAAAAACAAACAAACAAACAAACAAACAAACAAACATACATACATACATACATACATACATACATACATACATCCTACTATTAAAAAAGTAATAAAGTTAGGGTCTCTTTACAATGTCAGAAGGAGGGAGGCACTAAGGCACCGCCTTCCGCCCCTCGACGCCCTCGCGGTGCCACCTCCTTCTGACAGGAACTTCCTACAGACCAGGTATGAATGATGCCTGACTGGACATACAAAACTCACAAGTTCCTGGCTCTCACGGCTCCTCTGAAGAGGGTTAGTCCAAGAAGGAGGGGCATCGCGAGGGGCGTCGAGGGACGGGGGACTGTGCCTCACTGCCCTCGCCTTCTTCTAGAAAGCCGTCTTCAACCGAGTCGAGAGAGCCGGGAACTTGTGAGGTGTGCATGTCCTGGTGGGACAAAAAACAAACAAACAAACAAACAAACAAACAAACAAACAAACATACATACATACATACATACATACATCCTACTATTAAAAAAGTAATAAAGTTAGGGTCCCTTTACAATGTCAGAAGGAGGGAGGCACTAAGGCACCGCCTTCCGCCCCTCGACGCCCTCGCGGTGCCACCTCCTTCTGACAGGAACTTCCTTCAGACCAGGTATGAATGATGCCTGACTGGACATACAAAACTCACAAGTTCCTGGCTCTCACGGCTCCTCTGAAGAGGGTTAGTCCAAGAAGGAGGGGCATCGCGAGGGGCGTCGAGGGACGGGGGACTGTGCCTCACTGCCCTCGCCTTCTTCTAGAAAGCCGTCTTCAACCGAGTCGAGAGAGCCGGGAACTTGTGAGGTGTGCATGTCCTGGTGGGACAAAAAACAAACAAACAAACAAACAAACAAACAAACATACATACATACATACATACATACATCCTACTATTAAAAAAGTAATAAAGTTAGGGTCCCTTTACAATGTCAGAAGGAGGGAGGCACTAAGGCACCGCCTTCCGCCCCTCGACGCCCTCGCGGTGCCACCTCCTTCTGACAGGAACTTCCTACAGACCAGGTATGAATGATGCCTGACTGGACATACAAAACTCACAAGTTCCTGGCTCTCACGGCTCCTCTGAAGAGGGTTAGTCCAAGAAGGAGGGGCAACGCGAGGGGCGTCGAGGGACGGGGGACTGTGCCTCACTGCCCTCGCCTTCTTCTAGAAAGCCGTCTTCAACCGAGTCGAGAGAGCCGGGAACTTGTGAGGTGTGCATGTCCTGGTGGGACAAAAAACAAACAAACAAACAAACAAACAAACAAACAAACAAACATACATACATACATACATACATACATCCTAATATTAAAAAAGTAATAAAGTTAGGGTCCCTTTACAATGTCAGAAGGAGGGAGGCACTAAGGCACCGCCTTCCGCCCCTCGACGCCCTCGCGGTGCCACCTCCTTCTGACAGGAACTTCCTTCAGACCAGGTATGAATGATGCCTGACTGGACATACAAAACTCACAAGTTCCTCGCTCTCAAGGCTCCTCTGAAGAGGGTTAGTCCAAGAAGGAGGGGCAACGCGAGGGGCGTCGAGGGACGGGGGACTGTGCCTCACTGCCCTCGCCTTCTTCTAGAAAGCCGTCTTCAACCGAGTCGAGAGAGCCGGGAACTTGTGAGGTGTGCATGTCCTGGTGGGACAAAAAACAAACAAACAAACAAACAAACAAACAAACAAACATACATACATACATACATACATCCTACTATTAAAAAAGTAATAAAGTTAGGGTCTCTTTACAATGTCAGAAGGAGGGAGGCACTAAGGCACCGCCTTCCGCCCCTCGTCGCCCTCGCGGTGCCCCTCCTTCTTGGACTAACCCTCTACAGAGGAGCCGTGAGAGCCAGGAACTTGTGAGTTTTGTATGTCCAGTCAGGCATCATTCATACCTGGTCTGTAGGAAGTTCCTGTCAGAAGGAGGTGGCACCGCGAGGGCGTCGAGGGGCGGAAGGCGGTGCCTTAGTGCCTCCCTCCTTCTGACATTGTAAAGGGACCCTAACTTTATTACTTTTTTAATAGTAGGATGTATGTATGTTTGTTTGTTTGTTTGTTTGTTTGTTTGTTTGTTTTTTGTCCCACCAGGACATGCACACCTCACAAGTTCCCGGCTCTCTCGACTCGGGTGAAGACGGCTTTCTAGAAGAAGGCGAGGGCAGTGAGGCACAGTCCCCCGTCCCTCGACGCCCCTCGCGTTGCCCCTCCTTCTTGGACTAACCCTCTTCAGAGGAGCCGTGAGAGCCAGGAACTTGTGAGTTTTGTATGTCCAGTCAGGCATCATTCATACCTGGTCTGTAGGAAGTTCCTGTCAGAAGGAGGTGGCACCGCGAGGGCGTCGAGGGGCGGAAGGCGGTGCCTTAGTGCCTCCCTCCTTCTGACATTGTAAAGGGACCCTAACTTTATTACTTTTTTAATAGTAGGATGTATGTATGTATGTATGTATGTATGTTTGTTTGTTTGTTTGTTTGTTTGTTTGTTTTTTGTCCCACCAGGACATGCACACCTCACAAGTTCCCGGCTCTCTCGACTCGGTTGAAGACGGCTTTCTAGAAGAAGGCGAGGGCAGTGAGGCACAGTCCCCCGTCCCTCGACGCCCCTCGCGATGCCCCTCCTTCTTGGACTAACCCTCTTCAGAGGAGCCGTGAGAGCCAGGAACTTGTGAGTTTTGTATGTCCAGTCAGGCATCATTCATACCTGGTCTGAAGGAAGTTCCTGTCAGAAGGAGGTGGCACCGCGAGGGCGTCGAGGGGCGGAAGGCGGTGCCTTAGTGCCTCCCTCCTTCTGACATTGTAAAGGGACCCTAACTTTATTACTTTTTTAATAGTAGGATGTATGTATGTATGTATGTATGTTTGTTTGTTTGTTTGTTTGTTTGTTTGTTTTTTGTCCCACCAGGACATGCACACCTCACAAGTTCCCGGCTCTCTCGACTCGGTTGAAGACGGCTTTCTAGAAGAAGGCGAGGGCAGTGAGGCACAGTCCCCCGTCCCTCGATGCCCCTCGCGATGCCCCTCCTTCTTGGACTAACCCTCTTCAGAGGAGCCGTGAGAGCCAGGAACTTGTGAGTTTTGTATGTCCAGTCAGGCATCATTCATACCTGGTCTGTAGGAAGTTCCTGTCAGAAGGAGGTGGCACCGCGAGGGCGTCGAGGGGCGGAAGGCGGTGCCTTAGTGCCTCCCTCCTTCTGACATTGTAAAGGGACCCTAACTTTATTACTTTTTTAATAGTAGGATGTATGTATGTATGTATGTATGTTTGTTTGTTTGTTTGTTTGTTTGTTTGTTTGTTTTTTGTCCCACCAGGACATGCACACCTCACAAGTTCCCGGCTCTCTCGACTCGGTTGAAGACGGCTTTCTAGAAGAAGGCGAGGGCAGTGAGGCACAGTCCCCCGTCCCTCGACGCCCCTCGCGATGCCCCTCCTTCTTGGACTAACCCTCTTCAGAGGAGCCGTGAGAGCCAGGAACTTGTGAGTTTTGTATGTCCAGTCAGGCATCATTCATACCTGGTCTGTAGGAAGTTCCTGTCAGAAGGAGGTGGCACCGCGAGGGCGACGAGGGGCGGAAGGCGGTGCCTTAGTGCCTCCCTCCTTCTGACATTGTAAAGGGACCCTAACTTTATTACTTTTTTAATAGTATGTATGTATGTATGTATGTATGTTTGTTTGTTTGTTTGTTTGTTTGTTTGTTTGTTTTTTGTCCCACCAGGACATGCACACCTCACAAGTTCCCGGCTCTCTCGACTCGGTTGAAGACGGCTTTCTAGAAGAAGGCGAGGGCAGTGAGGCACAGTCCCCCGTCCCTCGACGCCCCTCGCGATGCCCCTCCTTCTTGGACTAACCCTCTTCAGAGGAGCCGTGAGAGCCAGAAACTTGTGAGTTTTGTATGTCCAGTCAGGCATCATTCATACCTGGTCTGTAGGAAGTTCCTGTCAGAAGGAGGTGGCACCGCGAGGGCGTCGAGGGGCGGAAGGCGGTGCCTTAGTGCCTCCCTCCTTCTGACATTGTAAAGAGACCCTAACTTTATTACTTTTTTAATAGTAGGATGTATGTATGTATGTATGTATGTATGTTTGTTTGTTTGTTTGTTTGTTTGTTTGTTTGTTTTTTGTCCCACCAGGACATGCACACCTCACAAGTTCCCGGCTCTCTCGACTCGGTTGAAGACGGCTTTCTAGAAGAAGGCGAGGGCAGTGAGGCACAGTCCCCCGTCCCTCGACGCCCCTCGCGTTGCCCCTCCTTCTTGGACTAACCCTCTTCAGAGGAGCCGTGAGAGCCAGGAACTTGTGAGTTTTGTATGTCCAGTCAGGCATCATTCATACCTGGTCTGTAGGAAGTTCCTGTCAGAAGGAGGTGGCACCGCGAGGGCGTCGAGGGGCGGAAGGCGGTGCCTTAGTGCCTCCCTCCTTCTGACATTGTAAAGGGACCCTAACTTTATTACTTTTTTAATAGTAGGATGTATGTATGTATGTATGTATGTATGTTTGTTTGTTTGTTTGTTTGTTTGTTTGTTTGTTTTTTGTCCCACCAGGACATGCACACCTCACAAGTTCCCGGCTCTCTCGACTCGGTTGAAGACGGCTTTCTAGAAGAAGGCGAGGGCAGTGAGGCACAGTCCCCCGTCCCTCGACGCCCCTCGCGATGCCCCTCCTTCTTGGACTAACCCTCTTCAGAGGAGCCGTGAGAGCCAGGAACTTGTGAGTTTTGTATGTCCAGTCAGGCATCATTCATACCTGGTCTGTAGGAAGTTCCTGTCAGAAGGAGGTGGCACCGCGAGGGCGTCGAGGGGCGGAAGGCGGTGCCTTAGTGCCTCCCTCCTTCTGACATTGTAAAGAGACCCTAACTTTATTACTTTTTTAATAGTAGGATGTATGTATGTATGTATGTATGTTTGTTTGTTTGTTTGTTTGTTTGTTTGTTTGTTTGTTTGTTTGTTTGTTTGTTTTTTGTCCCACCAGGACATGCACACCTCACAAGTTCCCGGCTCTCTCGACTCGGTTGAAGACGGCTTTCTAGAAGAAGGCGAGGGCAGTGAGGCACAGTCCCCCGTCCCTCGACGCCCCTCGCGTTGCCCCTCCTTCTTGGACTAACCCTCTTCAGAGGAGCCTTGAGAGCCAGGAACTTGTGAGTTTTGTATGTCCAGTCAGGCATCATTCATACCTGGTCTGAAGGAAGTTCCTGTCAGAAGGAGGTGGCACCGCGAGGGCGTCGAGGGGCGGAAGGCGGTGCCTTAGTGCCTCCCTCCTTCTGACATTGTAAAGGGACCCTAACTTTATTACTTTTTTAATATTAGGATGTATGTATGTATGTATGTATGTATGTATGTATGTATGTTTGTTTGTTTGTTTGTTTGTTTGTTTGTTTTTTGTCCCACCAGGACATGCACACCTCACAAGTTCCCGGCTCTCTCGACTCGGTTGAAGACGGCTTTCTAGAAGAAGGCGAGGGCAGTGAGGCACAGTCCCCCGTCCCTCGACGCCCCTCGCGATGCCCCTCCTTCTTGGACTAACCCTCTTCAGAGGAGCCGTGAGAGCCAGGAACTTGTGAGTTTTGTATGTCCAGTCAGGCATCATTCATACCTGGTCTGTAGGAAGTTCCTGTCAGAAGGAGGTGGCACCGCGAGGGCGTCGAGGGGCGGAAGGCGGTGCCTTAGTGCCTCCCTCCTTCTGACATTGTAAAGAGACCCTAACTTTATTACTTTTTTAATAGTAGGATGTATGTATGTATGTATGTATGTATGTATGTATGTTTGTTTGTTTGTTTGTTTGTTTGTTTGTTTGTTTGTTTGTTTTTTGTCCCACCAGGACATGCACACCTCACAAGTTCCCGGCTCTCTCGACTCGGTTGAAGACGGCTTTCTAGAAGAAGGCGAGGGCAGTGAGGCACAGTCCCCCGTCCCTCGACGCCCCTCGCGTTGCCCCTCCTTCTTGGACTAACCCTCTTCAGAGGAGCCGTGAGAGCCAGGAACTTGTGAGTTTTGTATGTCCAGTCAGGCATCATTCATACCTGGTCTGTAGGAAGTTCCTGTCAGAAGGAGGTGGCACCGCGAGGGCGTCGAGGGGCGGAAGGCGGTGCCTTAGTGCCTCCCTCCTTCTGACATTGTAAAGGGACCCTAACTTTATTACTTTTTTAATAGTAGGATGTATGTATGTTTGTTTGTTTGTTTGTTTGTTTGTTTGTTTGTTTGTTTTTTGTCCCACCAGGACATGCACACCTCACAAGTTCCCGGCTCTCTCGACTCGGTTGAAGACGGCTTTCTAGAAGAAGGCGAGGGCAGTGAGGCACAGTCCCCCGTCCCTCGACGCCCCTCGCGTTGCCCCTCCTTCTTGGACTAACCCTCTTCAGAGGAGCCGTGAGAGCCAGGAACTTGTGAGTTTTGTATGTCCAGTCAGGCATCATTCATACCTGGTCTGTAGGAAGTTCCTGTCAGAAGGAGGTGGCACCGCGAGGGCGTCGAGGGGCGGAAGGCGGTGCCTTAGTGCCTCCCTCCTTCTGACATTGTAAAGGGACCCTAACTTTATTACTTTTTTAATAGTAGGATGTATGTATGTATGTATGTATGTATGTTTGTTTGTTTGTTTGTTTGTTTGTTTGTTTTTTGTCCCACCAGGACATGCACACCTCACAAGTTCCCGGCTCTCTCGACTCGGTTGAAGACGGCTTTCTAGAAGAAGGCGAGGGCAGTGAGGCACAGTCCCCCGTCCCTCGACGCCCCTCGCGATGCCCCTCCTTCTTGGACTAACCCTCTTCAGAGGAGCCGTGAGAGCCAGGAACTTGTGAGTTTTGTATGTCCAGTCAGGCATCATTCATACCTGGTCTGTAGGAAGTTCCTGTCAGAAGGAGGTGGCACCGCGAGGGCGTCGAGGGGCGGAAGGCGGTGCCTTAGTGCCTCCCTCCTTCTGACATTGTAAAGGGACCCTAACTTTATTACTTTTTTAATAGTAGGATGTATGTATGTTTGTTTGTTTGTTTGTTTGTTTGTTTGTTTGTTTTTTGTCCCACCAGGACATGCACACCTCACAAGTTCCCGGCTCTCTCGACTCGGTTGAAGACGGCTTTCTAGAAGAAGGCGAGGGCAGTGAGGCACAGTCCCCCGTCCCTCGACGCCCCTCGCGTTGCCCCTCCTTCTTGGACTAACCCTCTTCAGAGGAGCCGTGAGAGCCAGGAACTTGTGAGTTTTGTATGTCCAGTCAGGCATCATTCATACCTGGTCTGTAGGAAGTTCCTGTCAGAAGGAGGTGGCACCGCGAGGGCGTCGAGGGGCGGAAGGCGGTGCCTTAGTGCCTCCCTCCTTCTGACATTGTAAAGGGACCCTAACTTTATTACTTTTTTAATAGTAGGATGTATGTATGTATGTATGTATGTATGTTTGTTTGTTTGTTTGTTTGTTTGTTTGTTTTTTGTCCCACCAGGACATGCACACCTCACAAGTTCCCGGCTCTCTCGACTCGGTTGAAGACGGCTTTCTAGAAGAAGGCGAGGGCAGTGAGGCACAGTCCCCCGTCCCTCGACGCCCCTCGCGATGCCCCTCCTTCTTGGACTAACCCTCTTCAGAGGAGCCGTGAGAGCCAGGAACTTGTGAGTTTTGTATGTCCAGTCAGGCATCATTCATACCTGGTCTGAAGGAAGTTCCTGTCAGAAGGAGGTGGCACCGCGAGGGCGTCGAGGGGCGGAAGGCGGTGCCTTAGTGCCTCCCTCCTTCTGACATTGTAAAGGGACCCTAACTTTATTACTTTTTTAATAGTAGGATGTATGTATGTATGTATGTATGTATGTTTGTTTGTTTGTTTGTTTGTTTGTTTGTTTGTTTGTTTTTTGTCCCACCAGGACATGCACACCTCACAAGTTCCCGGCTCTCTCGACTCGGTTGAAGACGGCTTTCTAGAAGAAGGCGAGGGCAGTGAGGCACAGTCCCCCGTCCCTCGACGCCCCTCGCGATGCCCCTCCTTCTTGGACTAACCCTCTTCAGAGGAGCCGTGAGAGCCAGGAACTTGTGAGTTTTGTATGTCCAGTCAGGCATCATTCATACCTGGTCTGTAGGAAGTTCCTGTCAGAAGGAGGTGGCACCGCGAGGGCGTCGAGGGGCGGAAGGCGGTGCCTTAGTGCCTCCCTCCTTCTGACATTGTAAAGAGACCCTAACTTTATTACTTTTTTAATAGTAGGATGTATGTATGTATGTATGTATGTATGTATGTATGTATGTATGTTTGTTTGTTTGTTTGTTTGTTTGTTTGTTTTTTGTCCCACCAGGACATGCACACCTCACAAGTTCCCGGCTCTCTCGACTCGGTTGAAGACGGCTTTCTAGAAGAAGGCGAGGGCAGTGAGGCACAGTCCCCCGTCCCTCGACGCCCCTCGCGATGCCCCTCCTTCTTGGACTAACCCTCTTCAGAGGAGCCGTGAGAGCCAGGAACTTGTGAGTTTTGTATGTCCAGTCAGGCATCATTCATACCTGGTCTGTAGGAAGTTCCTGTCAGAAGGAGGTGGCACCGCGAGGGCGTCGAGGGGCGGAAGGTGGTGCCTTAGTGCCTCCCTCCTTCTGACATTGTAAAGGGACCCTAACTTTATTACTTTTTTAATAGTAGGATGTATGTATGTATGTATGTATGTATGTATGTATGTATGTATGTATGTATGTTTGTTTGTTTGTTTGTTTGTTTGTTTGTTTGTTTGTTTTTTGTCCCACCAGGACATGCACACCTCACAAGTTCCCGGCTCTCTCGACTCGGTTGAAGACGGCTTTCTAGAAGAAGGCGAGGGCAGTGAGGCACAGTCCCCCGTCCCTCGACGCCCCTCGCGATGCCCCTCCTTCTTGGACTAACCCTCTTCAGAGGAGCCGTGAGAGCCAGGAACTTGTGAGTTTTGTATGTCCAGTCAGGCATCATTCATACCTGGTCTGTAGGAAGTTCCTGTCAGAAGGAGGTGGCACCGCGAGGGCGTCGAGGGGCGGAAGGCGGTGCCTTAGTGCCTCCCTCCTTCTGACATTGTAAAGAGACCCTAACTTTATTACTTTTTTAATAGTAGGATGTATGTATGTATGTATGTATGTATGTTTGTTTGTTTGTTTGTTTGTTTGTTTGTTTGTTTTTTGTCCCACCAGGACATGCACACCTCACAAGTTCCCGGCTCTCTCGACTCGGTTGAAGACGGCTTTCTAGAAGAAGGTGAGGGCAGTGAGGCACAGTCCCCCGTCCCTCGATGCCCCTCGCGATGCCCCTCCTTCTTGGACTAACCCTCTTCAGAGGAGCCGTGAGAGCCAGGAACTTGTGAGTTTTGTATGTCCAGTCAGGCATCATTCATACCTGGTCTGAAGGAAGTTCCTGTCAGAAGGAGGTGGCACCGCGAGGGCGTCGAGGGGCGGAAGGCGGTGCCTTAGTGCCTCCCTCCTTCTGACATTGTAAAGGGACCCTAACTTTATTACTTTTTTAATAGTAGGATGTATGTATGTATGTATGTATGTATGTATGTTTGTTTGTTTGTTTGTTTGTTTGTTTGTTTTTTGTCCCACCAGGACATGCACACCTCACAAGTTCCCGGCTCTCTCGACTCGGTTGAAGACGGCTTTCTAGAAGAAGGCGAGGGCAGTGAGGCACAGTCCCCCGTCCCTCGACGCCCCTCGCGATGCCCCTCCTTCTTGGACTAACCCTCTTCAGAGGAGCCGTGAGAGCCAGGAACTTGTGAGTTTTGTATGTCCAGTCAGGCATCATTCATACCTGGTCTGTAGGAAGTTCCTGTCAGAAGGAGGTGGCACCGCGAGGGCGTCGAGGGGCGGAAGGTGGTGCCTTAGTGCCTCCCTCCTTCTGACATTGTAAAGGGACCCTAACTTTATTACTTTTTTAATAGTAGGATGTATGTATGTATGTATGTATGTATGTATGTATGTTTGTTTGTTTGTTTGTTTGTTTGTTTGTTTGTTTTTTGTCCCACCAGGACATGCACACCTCACAAGTTCCCGGCTCTCTCGACTCGGTTGAAGACGGCTTTCTAGAAGAAGGCGAGGGCAGTGAGGCACAGTCCCCCGTCCCTCGACGCCCCTCGCGATGCCCCTCCTTCTTGGACTAACCCTCTTCAGAGGAGCCGTGAGAGCCAGGAACTTGTGAGTTTTGTATGTCCAGTCAGGCATCATTCATACCTGGTCTGAAGGAAGTTCCTGTCAGAAGGAGGTGGCACCGCGAGGGCGTCGAGGGGCGGAAGGCGGTGCCTTAGTGCCTCCCTCCTTCTGACATTGTAAAGGGACCCTAACTTTATTACTTTTTTAATAGTAGGATGTATGTATGTATGTATGTATGTTTGTTTGTTTGTTTGTTTGTTTGTTTGTTTTTTGTCCCACCAGGACATGCACACCTCACAAGTTCCCGGCTCTCTCGACTCGGTTGAAGACGGCTTTCTAGAAGAAGGCGAGGGCAGTGAGGCACAGTCCCCCGTCCCTCGACGCCCCTCGCGATGCCCCTCCTTCTTGGACTAACCCTCTTCAGAGGAGCCGTGAGAGCCAGGAACTTGTGAGTTTTGTATGTCCAGTCAGGCATCATTCATACCTGGTCTGTAGGAAGTTCCTGTCAGAAGGAGGGAGGCACTAAGGCACCGCCTTCCGCCCCTCGACGCCCTCGCGGTGCCACCTCCTTCTGACAGGAACTTCCTACAGACCAGGTATGAATGATGCCTGACTGGACATACAAAACTCACAAGTTCCTGGCTCTCACGGCTCCTCTGAAGAGGGTTAGTCCAAGAAGGAGGGGCATCGCGAGGGGCGTCGAGGGACGGGGGACTGTGCCTCACTGCCCTCGCCTTCTTCTAGAAAGCCGTCTTCAACCGAGTCGAGAGAGCCGGGAACTTGTGAGGTGTGCATGTCCTGGTGGGACAAAAAACAAACAAACAAACAAACAAACAAACAAACATACATACATACATACATACATACATACATACATACATCCTAATATTAAAAAAGTAATAAAGTTAGGGTCCCTTTACAATGTCAGAAGGAGGGAGGCACTAAGGCACCGCCTTCCGCCCCTCGACGCCCTCGCGGTGCCACCTCCTTCTGACAGGAACTTCCTTCAGACCAGGTATGAATGATGCCTGACTGGACATACAAAACTCACAAGTTCCTGGCTCTCAAGGCTCCTCTGAAGAGGGTTAGTCCAAGAAGGAGGGGCAACGCGAGGGGCGTCGAGGGACGGGGGACTGTGCCTCACTGCCCTCGCCTTCTTCTAGAAAGCCGTCTTCAACCGAGTCGAGAGAGCCGGGAACTTGTGAGGTGTGCATGTCCTGGTGGGACAAAAAACAAACAAACAAACAAACAAACAAACAAACAAACAAACAAACAAACAAACAAACATACATACATACATACATACATCCTACTATTAAAAAAGTAATAAAGTTAGGGTCTCTTTACAATGTCAGAAGGAGGGAGGCACTAAGGCACCGCCTTCCGCCCCTCGACGCCCTCGCGGTGCCACCTCCTTCTGACAGGAACTTCCTACAGACCAGGTATGAATGATGCCTGACTGGACATACAAAACTCACAAGTTCCTGGCTCTCACGGCTCCTCTGAAGAGGGTTAGTCCAAGAAGGAGGGGCATCGCGAGGGGCGTCGAGGGACGGGGGACTGTGCCTCACTGCCCTCGCCTTCTTCTAGAAAGCCGTCTTCAACCGAGTCGAGAGAGCCGGGAACTTGTGAGGTGTGCATGTCCTGGTGGGACAAAAAACAAACAAACAAACAAACAAACAAACAAACAAACATACATACATACATACATACATACATCCTACTATTAAAAAAGTAATAAAGTTAGGGTCCCTTTACAATGTCAGAAGGAGGGAGGCACTAAGGCACCGCCTTCCGCCCCTCGACGCCCTCGCGGTGCCACCTCCTTCTGACAGGAACTTCCTACAGACCAGGTATGAATGATGCCTGACTGGACATACAAAACTCACAAGTTCCTGGCTCTCACGGCTCCTCTGAAGAGGGTTAGTCCAAGAAGGAGGGGCAACGCGAGGGGCGTCGAGGGACGGGGGACTGTGCCTCACTGCCCTCGCCTTCTTCTAGAAAGCCGTCTTCAACCGAGTCGAGAGAGCCGGGAACTTGTGAGGTGTGCATGTCCTGGTGGGACAAAAAACAAACAAACAAACAAACAAACAAACAAACAAACATACATACATACATACATACATACATCCTACTATTAAAAAAGTAATAAAGTTAGGGTCTCTTTACAATGTCAGAAGGAGGGAGGCACTAAGGCACCGCCTTCCGCCCCTCGACGCCCTCGCGGTGCCACCTCCTTCTGACAGGAACTTCCTACAGACCAGGTATGAATGATGCCTGACTGGACATACAAAACTCACAAGTTTCTGGCTCTCACGGCTCCTCTGAAGAGGGTTAGTCCAAGAAGGAGGGGCATCGCGAGGGGCGTCGAGGGACGGGGGACTGTGCCTCACTGCCCTCGCCTTCTTCTAGAAAGCCGTCTTCAACCGAGTCGAGAGAGCCGGGAACTTGTGAGGTGTGCATGTCCTGGTGGGACAAAAAACAAACAAACAAACAAACAAACAAACAAACAAACATACATACATACATACATACATACTATTAAAAAAGTAATAAAGTTAGGGTCCCTTTACAATGTCAGAAGGAGGGAGGCACTAAGGCACCGCCTTCCGCCCCTCGTCGCCCTCGCGGTGCCACCTCCTTCTGACAGGAACTTCCTACAGACCAGGTATGAATGATGCCTGACTGGACATACAAAACTCACAAGTTCCTGGCTCTCACGGCTCCTCTGAAGAGGGTTAGTCCAAGAAGGAGGGGCATCGCGAGGGGCGTCGAGGGACGGGGGACTGTGCCTCACTGCCCTCGCCTTCTTCTAGAAAGCCGTCTTCAACCGAGTCGAGAGAGCCGGGAACTTGTGAGGTGTGCATGTCCTGGTGGGACAAAAAACAAACAAACAAACAAACAAACAAACAAACAAACATACATACATACATACATACATCCTACTATTAAAAAAGTAATAAAGTTAGGGTCCCTTTACAATGTCAGAAGGAGGGAGGCACTAAGGCACCGCCTTCCGCCCCTCGACGCCCTCGCGGTGCCACCTCCTTCTGACAGGAACTTCCTACAGACCAGGTATGAATGATGCCTGACTGGACATACAAAACTCACAAGTTCCTGGCTCTCACGGCTCCTCTGAAGAGGGTTAGTCCAAGAAGGAGGGGCATCGCGAGGGGCATCGAGGGACGGGGGACTGTGCCTCACTGCCCTCGCCTTCTTCTAGAAAGCCGTCTTCAACCGAGTCGAGAGAGCCGGGAACTTGTGAGGTGTGCATGTCCTGGTGGGACAAAAAACAAACAAACAAACAAACAAACAAACAAACATACATACATACATACATACATCCTACTATTAAAAAAGTAATAAAGTTAGGGTCCCTTTACAATGTCAGAAGGAGGGAGGCACTAAGGCACCGCCTTCCGCCCCTCGACGCCCTCGCGGTGCCACCTCCTTCTGACAGGAACTTCCTACAGACCAGGTATGAATGATGCCTGACTGGACATACAAAACTCACAAGTTCCTGGCTCTCACGGCTCCTCTGAAGAGGGTTAGTCCAAGAAGGAGGGGCAACGCGAGGGGCGTCGAGGGACGGGGGACTGTGCCTCACTGCCCTCGCCTTCTTCTAGAAAGCCGTCTTCACCCGAGTCGAGAGAGCCGGGAACTTGTGAGGTGTGCATGTCCTGGTGGGACAAAAAACAAACAAACAAACAAACAAACAAACAAACAAACATACATACATCCTACTATTAAAAAAGTAATAAAGTTAGGGTCCCTTTACAATGTCAGAAGGAGGGAGGCACTAAGGCACCGCCTTCCGCCCCTCGACGCCCTCGCGGTGCCACCTCCTTCTGACAGGAACTTCCTACAGACCAGGTATGAATGATGCCTGACTGGACATACAAAACTCACAAGTTCCTGGCTCTCACGGCTCCTCTGTAGAGGGTTAGTCCAAGAAGGAGGGGCAACGCGAGGGGCGTCGAGGGACGGGGGACTGTGCCTCACTGCCCTCGCCTTCTTCTAGAAAGCCGTCTTCAACCGAGTCGAGAGAGCCGGGAACTTGTGAGGTGTGCATGTCCTGGTGGGACAAAAAACAAACAAACAAACAAACAAACAAACAAACAAACAAACATACATACATACATACATACATCCTACTATTAAAAAAGTAATAAAGTTAGGGTCCCTTTACAATGTCAGAAGGAGGGAGGCACTAAGGCACCGCCTTCCGCCCCTCGACGCCCTCGCGGTGCCACCTCCTTCTGACAGGAACTTCCTACAGACCAGGTATGAATGATGCCTGACTGGACATACAAAACTCACAAGTTCCTGGCTCTCACGGCTCCTCTGAAGAGGGTTAGTCCAAGAAGGAGGGGCATCGCGAGGGGCATCGAGGGACGGGGGACTGTGCCTCACTGCCCTCGCCTTCTTCTAGAAAGCCGTCTTCAACCGAGTCGAGAGAGCCGGGAACTTGTGAGGTGTGCATGTCCTGGTGGGACAAAAAACAAACAAACAAACAAACAAACAAACAAACATACATACATACATACATACATACATACATCCTACTATTAAAAAAGTAATAAAGTTAGGGTCCCTTTACAATATCAGAAGGAGGGAGGCACTAAGGCACCACCTTCTGCCCCTCGACGCCCTCGCGGTGCCACCTCCTTCTGACAGGAACTTCCTACAGACCAGGTATGAATGATGCCTGACTGGACATACAAAACTCACAAGTTCCTGGCTCTCACGGCTCCTCTGAAGAGGGTTAGTCCAAGAAGGAGGGGCATCGCGAGGGGCGTCGAGGGACGGGGGACTGTGCCTCACTGCCCTCGCCTTCTTCTAGAAAGCCGTCTTCAACCGAGTCGAGAGAGCCGGGAACTTGTGAGGTGTGCATGTCCTGGTGGGACAAAAAACAAACAAACAAACAAACAAACAAACAAACAAACATACATACATACATACATACATACATACATACATACATCCTACTATTAAAAAAGTAATAAAGTTAGGGTCCCTTTACAATGTCAGAAGGAGGGAGGCACTAAGGCACCGCCTTCCGCCCCTCGACGCCCTCGCGGTGCCACCTCCTTCTGACAGGAACTTCCTACAGACCAGGTATGAATGATGCCTGACTGGACATACAAAACTCACAAGTTCCTGGCTCTCACGGCTCCTCTGAAGAGGGTTAGTCCAAGAAGGAGGGGCATCGCGAGGGGCATCGAGGGACGGGGGACTGTGCCTCACTGCCCTCGCCTTCTTCTAGAAAGCCGTCTTCAACCGAGTCGAGAGAGCCGGGAACTTGTGAGGTGTGCATGTCCTGGTGGGACAAAAAACAAACAAACAAACAAACAAACAAACAAACAAACAAACATACATACATACATACATACATACATCCTACTATTAAAAAAGTAATAAAGTTAGGGTCTCTTTACAATGTCAGAAGGAGGGAGGCACTAAGGCACCGCCTTCCGCCCCTCGACACCCTCGCGGTGCCACCTCCTTCTGACAGGAACTTCCTTCAGACCAGGTATGAATGATGCCTGATTGGACATACAAAACTCACAAGTTCCTGGCTCTCACGGCTCCTCTGAAGAGGGTTAGTCCAAGAAGGAGGGGCATCGCGAGGGGCGTCGAGGGACGGGGGACTGTGCCTCACTGCCCTCGCCTTCTTCTAGAAAGCCGTCTTCAACCGAGTCGAGAGAGCCGGGAACTTGTGAGGTGTGCATGTCCTGGTGGGACAAAAAACAAACAAACAAACAAACAAACAAACAAACATACATACATACATACATACATACATACATCCTACTATTAAAAAAGTAATAAAGTTAGGGTCCCTTTACAATGTCAGAAGGAGGGAGGCACTAAGGCACCACCTTCTGCCCCTCGACGCCCTCGCGGTGCCACCTCCTTCTGACAGGAACTTCCTACAGACCAGGTATGAATGATGCCTGACTGGACATACAAAACTCACAAGTTCCTGGCTCTCACGGCTCCTCTGAAGAGGGTTAGTCCAAGAAGGAGGGGCATCGCGAGGGGCGTCGAGGGACGGGGGACTGTGCCTCACTGCCCTCGCCTTCTTCTAGAAAGCCGTCTTCAACCGAGTCGAGAGAGCCGGGAACTTGTGAGGTGTGCATGTCCTGGTGGGACAAAAAACAAACAAACAAACAAACAAACAAACAAACATACATACATACATACATACATACATACATACATACATCCTACTATTAAAAAAGTAATAAAGTTAGGGTCCCTTTACAATGTCAGAAGGAGGGAGGCACTAAGGCACCGCCTTCCGCCCCTCGACGCCCTCGCGGTGCCACCTCCTTCTGACAGGAACTTCCTACAGACCAGGTATGAATGATGCCTGACTGGACATACAAAACTCACAAGTTCCTGGCTCTCACAGCTCCTCTGAAGAGGGTTAGTCCAAGAAGGAGGGGCATCGCGAGGGGCATCGAGGGACGGGGGACTGTGCCTCACTGCCCTCGCCTTCTTCTAGAAAGCCGTCTTCAACCGAGTCGAGAGAGCCGGGAACTTGTGAGGTGTGCATGTCCTGGTGGGACAAAAAACAAACAAACAAACAAACAAACAAACAAACAAACATACATACATACATACATACATACATCCTACTATTAAAAAAGTAATAAAGTTAGGGTCTCTTTACAATGTCAGAAGGAGGGAGGCACTAAGGCACCGCCTTCCGCCCCTCGACGCCCTCGCGGTGCCACCTCCTTCTGACAGGAACTTCCTTCAGACCAGGTATGAATGATGCCTGACTGGACATACAAAACTCACAAGTTCCTGGCTCTCACGGCTCCTCTGAAGAGGGTTAGTCCAAGAAGGAGGGGCATCGCGAGGGGCGTCGAGGGACGGGGGACTGTGCCTCACTGCCCTCGCCTTCTTCTAGAAAGCCGTCTTCAACCGAGTCGAGAGAGCCGGGAACTTGTGAGGTGTGCATGTCCTGGTGGGACAAAAAACAAACAAACAAACAAACAAACAAACAAACAAACATACATACATACATACATACATCCTACTATTAAAAAAGTAATAAAGTTAGGGTCTCTTTACAATGTCAGAAGGAGGGAGGCACTAAGGCACCGCCTTCCGCCCCTCGACGCCCTCGCGGTGCCACCTCCTTCTGACAGGAACTTCCTTCAGACCAGGTATGAATGATGCCTGACTGGACATACAAAACTCACAAGTTCCTGGCTCTCACGGCTCCTCTGAAGAGGGTTAGTCCAAGAAGGAGGGGCATCGCGAGGGGCGTCGAGGGACGGGGGACTGTGCCTCACTGCCCTCGCCTTCTTCTAGAAAGCCGTCTTCAACCGAGTCGAGAGAGCCGGGAACTTGTGAGGTGTGCATGTCCTGGTGGGACAAAAAACAAACAAACAAACAAACAAACAAACAAACATACATACATACATACATACATACATACATACATCCTACTATTAAAAAAGTAATAAAGTTAGGGTCCCTTTACAATGTCAGAAGGAGGGAGGCACTAAGGCACCGCCTTCCGCCCCTCGACGCCCTCGCGGTGCCACCTCCTTCTGACAGGAACTTCCTACAGACCAGGTATGAATGATGCCTGACTGGACATACAAAACTCACAAGTTCCTGGCTCTCACGGCTCCTCTGAAGAGGGTTAGTCCAAGAAGGAGGGGCATCGCGAGGGGCGTCGAGGGACGGGGGACTGTGCCTCACTGCCCTCGCCTTCTTCTAGAAAGCCGTCTTCAACCGAGTCGAGAGAGCCGGGAACTTGTGAGGTGTGCATGTCCTGGTGGGACAAAAAACAAACAAACAAACAAACAAACAAACAAACAAACAAACATACATACATACATACATCCTACTATTAAAAAAGTAATAAAGTTAGGGTCCCTTTACAATGTCAGAAGGAGGGAGGCACTAAGGCACCGCCTTCCGCCCCTCGACGCCCTCGCGGTGCCACCTCCTTCTGACAGGAACTTCCTTCAGACCAGGTATGAATGATGCCTGACTGGACATACAAAACTCACAAGTTCCTGGCTCTCAAGGCTCCTCTGAAGAGGGTTAGTCCAAGAAGGAGGGGCATCGCGAGGGGCGTCGAGGGACGGGGGACTGTGCCTCACTGCCCTCGCCTTCTTCTAGAAAGCCGTCTTCAACCGAGTCGAGAGAGCCGGGAACTTGTGAGGTGTGCATGTCCTGGTGGGACAAAAAACAAACAAACAAACAAACAAACAAACATACATACATACATACATACATACATCCTACTATTAAAAAAGTAATAAAGTTAGGGTCCCTTTACAATGTCAGAAGGAGGGAGGCACTAAGGCACCGCCTTCCGCCCCTCGACGCCCTCGCGGTGCCACCTCCTTCTGACAGGAACTTCCTACAGACCAGGTATGAATGATGCCTGACTGGACATACAAAACTCACAAGTTCCTGGCTCTCACGGCTCCTCTGAAGAGGGTTAGTCCAAGAAGGAGGGGCATCGCGAGGGGCGTCGAGGGACGGGGGACTGTGCCTCACTGCCCTCGCCTTCTTCTAGAAAGCCGTCTTCAACCGAGTCGAGAGAGCCGGGAACTTGTGAGGTGTGCATGTCCTGGTGGGACAAAAAACAAACAAACAAACAAACAAACAAACAAACAAACATACATACATACATACATACATACATCCTACTATTAAAAAAGTAATAAAGTTAGGGTCCCTTTACAATGTCAGAAGGAGGGAGGCACTAAGGCACCACCTTCCGCCCCTCGACGCCCTCGCGGTGCCACCTCCTTCTGACAGGAACTTCCTACAGACCAGGTATGAATGATGCCTGACTGGACATACAAAACTCACAAGTTCCTGGCTCTCACGGCTCCTCTGAAGAGGGTTAGTCCAAGAAGGAAGGGCATCGCGAGGGGCGTCGAGGGACGGGGGACTGTGCCTCACTGCCCTCGCCTTCTTCTAGAAAGCCGTCTTCAACCGAGTCGAGAGAGCCGGGAACTTGTGAGGTGTGCATGTCCTGGTGGGACAAAAAACAAACAAACAAACAAACAAACAAACAAACAAACATACATACATACATACATACATACATCCTACTATTAAAAAAGTAATAAAGTTAGGGTCTCTTTACAATGTCAGAAGGAGGGAGGCACTAAGGCACCGCCTTCCGCCCCTCGACGCCCTCGCGGTGCCACCTCCTTCTGACAGGAACTTCCTTCAGACCAGGTATGAATGATGCCTGACTGGACATACAAAACTCACAAGTTCCTGGCTCTCACGGCTCCTCTGAAGAGGGTTAGTCCAAGAAGGAGGGGCATCGCGAGGGGCGTCGAGGGACGGGGGACTGTGCCTCACTGCCCTCGCCTTCTTCTAGAAAGCCGTCTTCAACCGAGTCGAGAGAGCCGGGAACTTGTGAGGTGTGCATGTCCTGGTGGGACAAAAAACAAACAAACAAACAAACAAACAAACAAACAAACATACATACATACATACATACATCCTACTATTAAAAAAGTAATAAAGTTAGGGTCTCTTTACAATGTCAGAAGGAGGGAGGCACTAAGGCACCGCCTTCCGCCCCTCGACGCCCTCGCGGTGCCACCTCCTTCTGACAGGAACTTCCTTCAGACCAGGTATGAATGATGCCTGACTGGACATACAAAACTCACAAGTTCCTGGCTCTCACGGCTCCTCTGAAGAGGGTTAGTCCAAGAAGGAGGGGCATCGCGAGGGGCGTCGAGGGACGGGGGACTGTGCCTCACTGCCCTCGCCTTCTTCTAGAAAGCCGTCTTCAACCGAGTCGAGAGAGCCGGGAACTTGTGAGGTGTGCATGTCCTGGTGGGACAAAAAACAAACAAACAAACAAACAAACAAACAAACATACATACATACATACATACATACATACATACATCCTACTATTAAAAAAGTAATAAAGTTAGGGTCCCTTTACAATGTCAGAAGGAGGGAGGCACTAAGGCACCGCCTTCCGCCCCTCGACGCCCTCGCGGTGCCACCTCCTTCTGACAGGAACTTCCTACAGACCAGGTATGAATGATGCCTGACTGGACATACAAAACTCACAAGTTCCTGGCTCTCACGGCTCCTCTGAAGAGGGTTAGTCCAAGAAGGAGGGGCATCGCGAGGGGCGTCGAGGGACGGGGGACTGTGCCTCACTGCCCTCGCCTTCTTCTAGAAAGCCGTCTTCAACCGAGTCGAGAGAGCCGGGAACTTGTGAGGTGTGCATGTCCTGGTGGGACAAAAAACAAACAAACAAACAAACAAACAAACAAACAAACATACATACATACATACATACATCCTACTATTAAAAAAGTAATAAAGTTAGGGTCCCTTTACAATGTCAGAAGGAGGGAGGCACTAAGGCACCGCCTTCCGCCCCTCGACGCCCTCGCGGTGCCACCTCCTTCTGACAGGAACTTCCTTCAGACCAGGTATGAATGATGCCTGACTGGACATACAAAACTCACAAGTTCCTGGCTCTCAAGGCTCCTCTGAAGAGGGTTAGTCCAAGAAGGAGGGGCATCGCGAGGGGCGTCGAGGGACGGGGGACTGTGCCTCACTGCCCTCGCCTTCTTCTAGAAAGCCGTCTTCAACCGAGTCGAGAGAGCCGGGAACTTGTGAGGTGTGCATGTCCTGGTGGGACAAAAAACAAACAAACAAACAAACAAACAAACAAACAAACATACATACATACATACATACATACATCCTACTATTAAAAAAGTAATAAAGTTAGGGTCCCTTTACAATGTCAGAAGGAGGGAGGCACTAAGGCACCGCCTTCCGCCCCTCGACGCCCTCGCGGTGCCACCTCCTTCTGACAGGAACTTCCTACAGACCAGGTATGAATGATGCCTGACTGGACATACAAAACTCACAAGTTCCTGGCTCTCACGGCTCCTCTGAAGAGGGTTAGTCCAAGAAGGAGGGGCATCGCGAGGGGCGTCGAGGGACGGGGGACTGTGCCTCACTGCCCTCGCCTTCTTCTAGAAAGCCGTCTTCAACCGAGTCGAGAGAGCCGGGAACTTGTGAGGTGTGCATGTCCTGGTGGGACAAAAAACAAACAAACAAACAAACAAACAAACAAACAAACATACATACATACATACATACATACATCCTACTATTAAAAAAGTAATAAAGTTAGGGTCCCTTTACAATGTCAGAAGGAGGGAGGCACTAAGGCACCGCCTTCCGCCCCTCGACGCCCTCGCGGTGCCACCTCCTTCTGACAGGAACTTCCTACAGACCAGGTATGAATGATGCCTGACTGGACATACAAAACTCACAAGTTCCTGGCTCTCACGGCTCCTCTGAAGAGGGTTAGTCCAAGAAGGAAGGGCATCGCGAGGGGCGTCGAGGGACGGGGGACTGTGCCTCACTGCCCTCGCCTTCTTCTAGAAAGCCGTCTTCAACCGAGTCGAGAGAGCCGGGAACTTGTGAGGTGTGCATGTCCTGGTGGGACAAAAAACAAACAAACAAACAAACAAACATACATACATACATACATACATACATCCTACTATTAAAAAAGTAATAAAGTTAGGGTCCCTTTACAATGTCAGAAGGAGGGAGGCACTAAGGCACCGCCTTCCGCCCCTCGACGCCCTCGCGGTGCCACCTCCTTCTGACAGGAACTTCCTACAGACCAGGTATGAATGATGCCTGACTGGACATACAAAACTCACAAGTTCCTGGCTCTCACGGCTCCTCTGAAGAGGGTTAGTCCAAGAAGGAGGGGCATCGCGAGGGGCGTCGAGGGACGGGGGACTGTGCCTCACTGCCCTCGCCTTCTTCTAGAAAGCCGTCTTCAACCGAGTCGAGAGAGCCGGGAACTTGTGAGGTGTGCATGTCCTGGTGGGACAAAAAACAAACAAACAAACAAACAAACAAACAAACAAACAAACAAACAAACATACATACATACATACATACATACATACATACATACATCCTACTATTAAAAAAGTAATAAAGTTAGGGTCCCTTTACAATGTCAGAAGGAGGGAGGCACTAAGGCACCGCCTTCCGCCCCTCGACGCCCTCGCGGTGCCACCTCCTTCTGACAGGAACTTCCTTCAGACCAGGTATGAATGATGCCTGACTGGACATACAAAACTCACAAGTTCCTGGCTCTCAAGGCTCCTCTGAAGAGGGTTAGTCCAAGAAGGAGGGGCATCGCGAGGGGCGTCGAGGGACGGGGGACTGTGCCTCACTGCCCTCGCCTTCTTCTAGAAAGCCGTCTTCAACCGAGTCGAGAGAGCCGGGAACTTGTGAGGTGTGCATGTCCTGGTGGGACAAAAAACAAACAAACAAACAAACAAACAAACAAACAAACATACATACATACATACATACATACATCCTACTATTAAAAAAGTAATAAAGTTAGGGTCCCTTTACAATGTCAGAAGGAGGGAGGCACTAAGGCACCGCCTTCCGCCCCTCGACGCCCTCGCGGTGCCACCTCCTTCTGACAGGAACTTCCTACAGACCAGGTATGAATGATGCCTGACTGGACATACAAAACTCACAAGTTCCTGGCTCTCACGGCTCCTCTGAAGAGGGTTAGTCCAAGAAGGAAGGGCATCGCGAGGGGCGTCGAGGGACGGGGGACTGTGCCTCACTGCCCTCGCCTTCTTCTAGAAAGCCGTCTTCAACCGAGTCGAGAGAGCCGGGAACTTGTGAGGTGTGCATGTCCTGGTGGGACAAAAAACAAACAAACAAACAAACAAACAAACATACATACATACATACATACATACATCCTACTATTAAAAAAGTAATAAAGTTAGGGTCCCTTTACAATGTCAGAAGGAGGGAGGCACTAAGGCACCGCCTTCCGCCCCTCGACGCCCTCGCGGTGCCACCTCCTTCTGACAGGAACTTCCTTCAGACCAGGTATGAATGATGCCTGACTGGACATACAAAACTCACAAGTTCCTGGCTCTCAAGGCTCCTCTGAAGAGGGTTAGTCCAAGAAGGAGGGGCATCGCGAGGGGCGTCGAGGGACGGGGGACTGTGCCTCACTGCCCTCGCCTTCTTCTAGAAAGCCGTCTTCAACCGAGTCGAGAGAGCCGGGAACTTGTGAGGTGTGCATGTCCTGGTGGGACAAAAAACAAACAAACAAACAAACAAACAAACAAACAAACAAACAAACATACATACATCCTACTATTAAAAAAGTAATAAAGTTAGGGTCCCTTTACAATGTCAGAAGGAGGGAGGCACTAAGGCACCGCCTTCCGCCCCTCGACGCCCTCGCGGTGCCACCTCCTTCTGACAGGAACTTCCTACAGACCAGGTATGAATGATGCCTGACTGGACATACAAAACTCACAAGTTCCTGGCTCTCACGGCTCCTCTGAAGAGGGTTAGTCCAAGAAGGAGGGGCATCGCGAGGGGCGTCGAGGGACGGGGGACTGTGCCTCACTGCCCTCGCCTTCTTCTAGAAAGCCGTCTTCAACCGAGTCGAGAGAGCCGGGAACTTGTGAGGTGTGCATGTCCTGGTGGGACAAAAAACAAACAAACAAACAAACAAACAAACAAACAAACATACATACATACATACATACATCCTACTATTAAAAAAGTAATAAAGTTAGGGTCCCTTTACAATGTCAGAAGGAGGGAGGCACTAAGGCACCGCCTTCCGCCCCTCGACGCCCTCGCGGTGCCACCTCCTTCTGACAGGAACTTCCTACAGACCAGGTATGAATGATGCCTGACTGGACATACAAAACTCACAAGTTCCTGGCTCTCACGGCTCCTCTGAAGAGGGTTAGTCCAAGAAGGAGGGGCATCGCGAGGGGCATCGAGGGACGGGGGACTGTGCCTCACTGCCCTCGCCTTCTTCTAGAAAGCCGTCTTCAACCGAGTCGAGAGAGCCGGGAACTTGTGAGGTGTGCATGTCCTGGTGGGACAAAAAACAAACAAACAAACAAACAAACAAACAAACATACATACATACATACATACATCCTACTATTAAAAAAGTAATAAAGTTAGGGTCCCTTTACAATGTCAGAAGGAGGGAGGCACTAAGGCACCGCCTTCCGCCCCTCGACGCCCTCGCGGTGCCACCTCCTTCTGACAGGAACTTCCTTCAGACCAGGTATGAATGATGCCTGACTGGACATACAAAACTCACAAGTTCCTGGCTCTCACGGCTCCTCTGAAGAGGGTTAGTCCAAGAAGGAGGGGCATCGCGAGGGGCGTCGAGGGACGGGGGACTGTGCCTCACTGCCCTCGCCTTCTTCTAGAAAGCCGTCTTCAACCGAGTCGAGAGAGCCAGGAACTTGTGAGGTGTGCATGTCCTGGTGGGACAAAAAACAAACAAACAAACAAACAAACAAACATACATACATACATACATACATACATCCTACTATTAAAAAAGTAATAAAGTTAGGGTCCCTTTACAATGTCAGAAGGAGGGAGGCACTAAGGCACCGCCTTCCGCCCCTCGACGCCCTCGCGGTGCCACCTCCTTCTGACAGGAACTTCCTACAGACCAGGTATGAATGATGCCTGACTGGACATACAAAACTCACAAGTTCCTGGCTCTCACGGCTCCTCTGAAGAGGGTTAGTCCAAGAAGGAGGGGCAACGCGAGGGGCGTCGAGGGACGGGGGACTGTGCCTCACTGCCCTCGCCTTCTTCTAGAAAGCCGTCTTCACCCGAGTCGAGAGAGCCGGGAACTTGTGAGGTGTGCATGTCCTGGTGGGACAAAAAACAAACAAACAAACAAACAAACAAACAAACAAACAAACAAACAAACATACATACATCCTACTATTAAAAAAGTAATAAAGTTAGGGTCCCTTTACAATGTCAGAAGGAGGGAGGCACTAAGGCACCGCCTTCCGCCCCTCGACGCCCTCGCGGTGCCACCTCCTTCTGACAGGAACTTCCTACAGACCAGGTATGAATGATGCCTGACTGGACATACAAAACTCACAAGTTCCTGGCTCTCACGGCTCCTCTGTAGAGGGTTAGTCCAAGAAGGAGGGGCAACGCGAGGGGCGTCGAGGGACGGGGGACTGTGCCTCACTGCCCTCGCCTTCTTCTAGAAAGCCGTCTTCAACCGAGTCGAGAGAGCCGGGAACTTGTGAGGTGTGCATGTCCTGGTGGGACAAAAAACAAACAAACAAACAAACAAACAAACAAACAAACAAACATACATACATACATACATACATCCTACTATTAAAAAAGTAATAAAGTTAGGGTCCCTTTACAATGTCAGAAGGAGGGAGGCACTAAGGCACCGCCTTCCGCCCCTCGACGCCCTCGCGGTGCCACCTCCTTCTGACAGGAACTTCCTACAGACCAGGTATGAATGATGCCTGACTGGACATACAAAACTCACAAGTTCCTGGCTCTCACGGCTCCTCTGAAGAGGGTTAGTCCAAGAAGGAGGGGCATCGCGAGGGGCATCGAGGGACGGGGGACTGTGCCTCACTGCCCTCGCCTTCTTCTAGAAAGCCGTCTTCAACCGAGTCGAGAGAGCCGGGAACTTGTGAGGTGTGCATGTCCTGGTGGGACAAAAAACAAACAAACAAACAAACAAACAAACATACATACATACATACATACATACATCCTACTATTAAAAAAGTAATAAAGTTAGGGTCTCTTTACAATGTCAGAAGGAGGGAGGCACTAAGGCACCGCCTTCCGCCCCTCGACGCCCTCGCGGTGCCACCTCCTTCTGACAGGAACTTCCTACAGACCAGGTATGAATGATGCCTGACTGGACATACAAAACTCACAAGTTCCTGGCTCTCACGGCTCCTCTGAAGAGGGTTAGTCCAAGAAGGAGGGGCATCGCGAGGGGCGTCGAGGGACGGGGGACTGTGCCTCACTGCCCTCGCCTTCTTCTAGAAAGCCGTCTTCAACCGAGTCGAGAGAGCCGGGAACTTGTGAGGTGTGCATGTCCTGGTGGGACAAAAAACAAACAAACAAACAAACAAACAAACAAACAAACAAACATACATACATACATACATACATACATACATACATACATCCTACTATTAAAAAAGTAATAAAGTTAGGGTCCCTTTACAATGTCAGAAGGAGGGAGGCACTAAGGCACCACCTTCCGCCCCTCGACGCCCTCGCGGTGCCACCTCCTTCTGACAGGAACTTCCTACAGACCAGGTATGAATGATGCCTGACTGGACATACAAAACTCACAAGTTCCTGGCTCTCACGGCTCCTCTGAAGAGGGTTAGTCCAAGAAGGAGGGGCATCGCGAGGGGCGTCGAGGGACGGGGGACTGTGCCTCACTGCCCTCGCCTTCTTCTAGAAAGCCGTCTTCAACCGAGTCGAGAGAGCCGGGAACTTGTGAGGTGTGCATGTCCTGGTGGGACAAAAAACAAACAAACAAACAAACAAACAAACAAACATACATACATACATACATACATACATACATACATACATCCTACTATTAAAAAAGTAATAAAGTTAGGGTCCCTTTACAATGTCAGAAGGAGGGAGGCACTAAGGCACCGCCTTCCGCCCCTCGACGCCCTCGCGGTGCCACCTCCTTCTGACAGGAACTTCCTACAGACCAGGTATGAATGATGCCTGACTGGACATACAAAACTCACAAGTTCCTGGCTCTCACGGCTCCTCTGAAGAGGGTTAGTCCAAGAAGGAGGGGCAACGCGAGGGGCGTCGAGGGACGGGGGACTGTGCCTCACTGCCCTCGCCTTCTTCTAGAAAGCCGTCTTCAACCGAGTCGAGAGAGCCGGGAACTTGTGAGGTGTGCATGTCCTGGTGGGACAAAAAACAAACAAACAAACAAACAAACAAACAAACAAACAAACAAACAAACATACATACATACATACATACATACATCCTACTATTAAAAAAGTAATAAAGTTAGGGTCTCTTTACAATGTCAGAAGGAGGGAGGCACTAAGGCACCGCCTTCCGCCCCTCGACGCCCTCGCGGTGCCACCTCCTTCTGACAGGAACTTCCTTCAGACCAGGTATGAATGATGCCTGACTGGACATACAAAACTCACAAGTTCCTGGCTCTCACGGCTCCTCTGAAGAGGGTTAGTCCAAGAAGGAGGGGCAACGCGAGGGGCGTCGAGGGACGGGGGACTGTGCCTCACTGCCCTCGCCTTCTTCTAGAAAGCCGTCTTCAACCGAGTCGAGAGAGCCGGGAACTTGTGAGGTGTGCATGTCCTGGTGGGACAAAAAACAAACAAACAAACAAACAAACAAACAAACAAACATACATACATACATACATACATCCTACTATTAAAAAAGTAATAAAGTTAGGGTCTCTTTACAATGTCAGAAGGAGGGAGGCACTAAGGCACCGCCTTCCGCCCCTCGACGCCCTCGCGGTGCCACCTCCTTCTGACAGGAACTTCCTACAGACCAGGTATGAATGATGCCTGACTGGACATACAAAACTCACAAGTTCCTGGCTCTCACGGCTCCTCTGAAGAGGGTTAGTCCAAGAAGGAGGGGCATCGCGAGGGGCGTCGAGGGACGGGGGACTGTGCCTCACTGCCCTCGCCTTCTTCTAGAAAGCCGTCTTCAACCGAGTCGAGAGAGCCGGGAACTTGTGAGGTGTGCATGTCCTGGTGGGACAAAAAACAAACAAACAAACAAACAAACAAACAAACAAACAAACAAACAAACATACATACATACATACATACATACATCCTACTATTAAAAAAGTAATAAAGTTAGGGTCCCTTTACAATGTCAGAAGGAGGGAGGCACTAAGGCACCGCCTTCCGCCCCTCGACGCCCTCGCGGTGCCACCTCCTTCTGACAGGAACTTCCTACAGACCAGGTATGAATGATGCCTGACTGGACATACAAAACTCACAAGTTCCTGGCTCTCACGGCTCCTCTGAAGAGGGTTAGTCCAAGAAGGAGGGGCATCGCGAGGGGCGTCGAGGGACGGGGGACTGTGCCTCACTGCCCTCGCCTTCTTCTAGAAAGCCGTCTTCAACCGAGTCGAGAGAGCCGGGAACTTGTGAGGTGTGCATGTCCTGGTGGGACAAAAAACAAACAAACAAACAAACAAACAAACAAACATACATACATACATACATACATACATCCTACTATTAAAAAAGTAATAAAGTTAGGGTCCCTTTACAATGTCAGAAGGAGGGAGGCACTAAGGCACCGCCTTCCGCCCCTCGACGCCCTCGCGGTGCCACCTCCTTCTGACAGGAACTTCCTACAGACCAGGTATGAATGATGCCTGACTGGACATACAAAACTCACAAGTTCCTGGCTCTCACGGCTCCTCTGAAGAGGGTTAGTCCAAGAAGGAGGGGCAACGCGAGGGGCGTCGAGGGACGGGGGACTGTGCCTCACTGACCTCGCCTTCTTCTAGAAAGCCGTCTTCAACCGAGTCGAGAGAGCCGGGAACTTGTGAGGTGTGCATGTCCTGGTGGGACAAAAAACAAACAAACAAACAAACAAACAAACAAACAAACAAACAAACAAACATACATACATCCTACTATTAAAAAAGTAATAAAGTTAGGGTCCCTTTACAATGTCAGAAGGAGGGAGGCACTAAGGCACCGCCTTCCGCCCCTCGACGCCCTCGCGGTGCCACCTCCTTCTGACAGGAACTTCCTACAGACCAGGTATGAATGATGCCTGACTGGACATACAAAACTCACAAGTTCCTGGCTCTCACGGCTCCTCTGAAGAGGGTTAGTCCAAGAAGGAGGGGCATCGCGAGGGGCGTCGAGGGACGGGGGACTGTGCCTCACTGCCCTCGCCTTCTTCTAGAAAGCCGTCTTCAACCGAGTCGAGAGAGCCGGGAACTTGTGAGGTGTGCATGTCCTGGTGGGACAAAAAACAAACAAACAAACAAACAAACAAACAAACATACATACATAAATACATACATACATCCTACTATTAAAAAAGTAATAAAGTTAGGGTCCCTTTACAATGTCAGAAGGAGGGAGGCACTAAGGCACCGCCTTCCGCCCCTCGACGCCCTCGCGGTGCCACCTCCTTCTGACAGGAACTTCCTACAGACCAGGTATGAATGATGCCTGACTGGACATACAAAACTCACAAGTTCCTGGCTCTCACGGCTCCTCTGAAGAGGGTTAGTCCAAGAAGGAGGGGCAACGCGAGGGGCGTCGAGGGACGGGGGACTGTGCCTCACTGCCCTCGCCTTCTTCTAGAAAGCCGTCTTCAACCGAGTCGAGAGAGCCGGGAACTTGTGAGGTGTGCATGTCCTGGTGGGACAAAAAACAAACAAACAAACAAACAAACAAACAAACAAACAAACATACATACATACATACATACATACATACATACATCCTACTATTAAAAAAGTAATAAAGTTAGGGTCTCTTTACAATGTCAGAAGGAGGGAGGCACTAAGGCACCGCCTTCCGCCCCTCGACGCCCTCGCGGTGCCACCTCCTTCTGACAGGAACTTCCTACAGACCAGGTATGAATGATGCCTGACTGGACATACAAAACTCACAAGTTCCTGGCTCTCACGGCTCCTCTGAAGAGGGTTAGTCCAAGAAGGAGGGGCATCGCGAGGGGCGTCGAGGGACGGGGGACTGTGCCTCACTGCCCTCGCCTTCTTCTAGAAAGCCGTCTTCAACCGAGTCGAGAGAGCCGGGAACTTGTGAGGTGTGCATGTCCTGGTGGGACAAAAAACAAACAAACAAACAAACAAACAAACAAACATACATACATACATACATACATACATACATACATCCTAATATTAAAAAAGTAATAAAGTTAGGGTCCCTTTACAATGTCAGAAGGAGGGAGGCACTAAGGCACCGCCTTCCGCCCCTCGACGCCCTCGCGGTGCCACCTCCTTCTGACAGGAACTTCCTTCAGACCAGGTATGAATGATGCCTGACTGGACATACAAAACTCACAAGTTCCTGGCTCTCAAGGCTCCTCTGAAGAGGGTTAGTCCAAGAAGGAGGGGCAACGCGAGGGGCGTCGAGGGACGGGGGACTGTGCCTCACTGCCCTCGCCTTCTTCTAGAAAGCCGTCTTCAACCGAGTCGAGAGAGCCGGGAACTTGTGAGGTGTGCATGTCCTGGTGGGACAAAAAACAAACAAACAAACAAACAAACAAACAAACAAACAAACAAACAAACATACATACATACATACATACATCCTACTATTAAAAAAGTAATAAAGTTAGGGTCTCTTTACAATGTCAGAAGGAGGGAGGCACTAAGGCACCGCCTTCCGCCCCTCGACGCCCTCGCGGTGCCACCTCCTTCTGACAGGAACTTCCTACAGACCAGGTATGAATGATGCCTGACTGGACATACAAAACTCACAAGTTCCTGGCTCTCACGGCTCCTCTGAAGAGGGTTAGTCCAAGAAGGAGGGGCAACGCGAGGGGCGTCGAGGGACGGGGGACTGTGCCTCACTGCCCTCGCCTTCTTCTAGAAAGCCGTCTTCAACCGAGTCGAGAGAGCCGGGAACTTGTGAGGTGTGCATGTCCTGGTGGGACAAAAAACAAACAAACAAACAAACAAACAAACAAACAAACAAACAAACATACATACATCCTACTATTAAAAAAGTAATAAAGTTAGGGTCCCTTTACAATGTCAGAAGGAGGGAGGCACTAAGGCACCGCCTTCCGCCCCTCGACGCCCTCGCGGTGCCACCTCCTTCTGACAGGAACTTCCTACAGACCAGGTATGAATGATGCCTGACTGGACATACAAAACTCACAAGTTCCTGGCTCTCACGGCTCCTCTGAAGAGGGTTAGTCCAAGAAGGAGGGGCATCGCGAGGGGCGTCGAGGGACGGGGGACTGTGCCTCACTGCCCTCGCCTTCTTCTAGAAAGCCGTCTTCAACCGAGTCGAGAGAGCCGGGAACTTGTGAGGTGTGCATGTCCTGGTGGGACAAAAAACAAACAAACAAACAAACAAACAAACAAACATACATACATAAATACATACATACATCCTACTATTAAAAAAGTAATAAAGTTAGGGTCCCTTTACAATGTCAGAAGGAGGGAGGCACTAAGGCACCGCCTTCCGCCCCTCGACGCCCTCGCGGTGCCACCTCCTTCTGACAGGAACTTCCTACAGACCAGGTATGAATGATGCCTGACTGGACATACAAAACTCACAAGTTCCTGGCTCTCACGGCTCCTCTGAAGAGGGTTAGTCCAAGAAGGAGGGGCAACGCGAGGGGCGTCGAGGGACGGGGGACTGTGCCTCACTGCCCTCGCCTTCTTCTAGAAAGCCGTCTTCAACCGAGTCGAGAGAGCCGGGAACTTGTGAGGTGTGCATGTCCTGGTGGGACAAAAAACAAACAAACAAACAAACAAACAAACAAACAAACAAACATACATACATACATACATACATACATACATACATCCTACTATTAAAAAAGTAATAAAGTTAGGGTCTCTTTACAATGTCAGAAGGAGGGAGGCACTAAGGCACCGCCTTCCGCCCCTCGACGCCCTCGCGGTGCCACCTCCTTCTGACAGGAACTTCCTACAGACCAGGTATGAATGATGCCTGACTGGACATACAAAACTCACAAGTTCCTGGCTCTCACGGCTCCTCTGAAGAGGGTTAGTCCAAGAAGGAGGGGCATCGCGAGGGGCGTCGAGGGACGGGGGACTGTGCCTCACTGCCCTCGCCTTCTTCTAGAAAGCCGTCTTCAACCGAGTCGAGAGAGCCGGGAACTTGTGAGGTGTGCATGTCCTGGTGGGACAAAAAACAAACAAACAAACAAACAAACAAACAAACATACATACATACATACATACATACATACATACATCCTAATATTAAAAAAGTAATAAAGTTAGGGTCCCTTTACAATGTCAGAAGGAGGGAGGCACTAAGGCACCGCCTTCCGCCCCTCGACGCCCTCGCGGTGCCACCTCCTTCTGACAGGAACTTCCTTCAGACCAGGTATGAATGATGCCTGACTGGACATACAAAACTCACAAGTTCCTGGCTCTCAAGGCTCCTCTGAAGAGGGTTAGTCCAAGAAGGAGGGGCAACGCGAGGGGCGTCGAGGGACGGGGGACTGTGCCTCACTGCCCTCGCCTTCTTCTAGAAAGCCGTCTTCAACCGAGTCGAGAGAGCCGGGAACTTGTGAGGTGTGCATGTCCTGGTGGGACAAAAAACAAACAAACAAACAAACAAACAAACAAACAAACAAACAAACAAACATACATACATACATACATACATCCTACTATTAAAAAAGTAATAAAGTTAGGGTCTCTTTACAATGTCAGAAGGAGGGAGGCACTAAGGCACCGCCTTCCGCCCCTCGACGCCCTCGCGGTGCCACCTCCTTCTGACAGGAACTTCCTACAGACCAGGTATGAATGATGCCTGACTGGACATACAAAACTCACAAGTTCCTGGCTCTCACGGCTCCTCTGAAGAGGGTTAGTCCAAGAAGGAGGGGCATCGCGAGGGGCGTCGAGGGACGGGGGACTGTGCCTCACTGCCCTCGCCTTCTTCTAGAAAGCCGTCTTCAACCGAGTCGAGAGAGCCGGGAACTTGTGAGGTGTGCATGTCCTGGTGGGACAAAAAACAAACAAACAAACAAACAAACAAACAAACAAACATATATACATACATACATACATACTATTAAAAAAGTAATAAAGTTAGGGTCCCTTTACAATGTCAGAAGGAGGGAGGCACTAAGGCACCGCCTTCCGCCCCTCGTCGCCCTCGCGGTGCCACCTCCTTCTGACAGGAACTTCCTACAGACCAGGTATGAATGATGCCTGACTGGACATACAAAACTCACAAGTTCCTGGCTCTCACGGCTCCTCTGAAGAGGGTTAGTCCAAGAAGGAGGGGCATCGCGAGGGGCGTCGAGGGACGGGGGACTGTGCCTCACTGCCCTCGCCTTCTTCTAGAAAGCCGTCTTCAACCGAGTCGAGAGAGCCGGGAACTTGTGAGGTGTGCATGTCCTGGTGGGACAAAAAACAAACAAACAAACAAACAAACAAACAAACAAACAAACAAACAAACAAACATACATACATACATACATACATCCTACTATTAAAAAAGTAATAAAGTTAGGGTCCCTTTACAATGTCAGAAGGAGGGAGGCACTAAGGCACCGCCTTCCGCCCCTCGACGCCCTCGCGGTGCCACCTCCTTCTGACAGGAACTTCCTACAGACCAGGTATGAATGATGCCTGACTGGACATACAAAACTCACAAGTTCCTGGCTCTCACGGCTCCTCTGAAGAGGGTTAGTCCAAGAAGGAGGGGCATCGCGAGGGGCATCGAGGGACGGGGGACTGTGCCTCACTGCCCTCGCCTTCTTCTAGAAAGCCGTCTTCAACCGAGTCGAGAGAGCCGGGAACTTGTGAGGTGTGCATGTCCTGGTGGGACAAAAAACAAACAAACAAACAAACAAACAAACAAACATACATACATACATACATACATCCTACTATTAAAAAAGTAATAAAGTTAGGGTCCCTTTACAATGTCAGAAGGAGGGAGGCACTAAGGCACCGCCTTCCGCCCCTCGACGCCCTCGCGGTGCCACCTCCTTCTGACAGGAACTTCCTACAGACCAGGTATGAATGATGCCTGACTGGACATACAAAACTCACAAGTTCCTGGCTCTCACGGCTCCTCTGAAGAGGGTTAGTCCAAGAAGGAGGGGCAACGCGAGGGGCGTCGAGGGACGGGGGACTGTGCCTCACTGCCCTCGCCTTCTTCTAGAAAGCCGTCTTCACCCGAGTCGAGAGAGCCGGGAACTTGTGAGGTGTGCATGTCCTGGTGGGACAAAAAACAAACAAACAAACAAACAAACAAACAAACAAACAAACAAACAAACAAACATACATACATCCTACTATTAAAAAAGTAATAAAGTTAGGGTCCCTTTACAATGTCAGAAGGAGGGAGGCACTAAGGCACCGCCTTCCGCCCCTCGACGCCCTCGCGGTGCCACCTCCTTCTGACAGGAACTTCCTACAGACCAGGTATGAATGATGCCTGACTGGACATACAAAACTCACAAGTTCCTGGCTCTCACGGCTCCTCTGTAGAGGGTTAGTCCAAGAAGGAGGGGCAACGCGAGGGGCGTCGAGGGACGGGGGACTGTGCCTCACTGCCCTCGCCTTCTTCTAGAAAGCCGTCTTCAACCGAGTCGAGAGAGCCGGGAACTTGTGAGGTGTGCATGTCCTGGTGGGACAAAAAACAAACAAACAAACAAACAAACAAACAAACAAACAAACATACATACATACATACATACATCCTACTATTAAAAAAGTAATAAAGTTAGGGTCCCTTTACAATGTCAGAAGGAGGGAGGCACTAAGGCACCGCCTTCCGCCCCTCGACGCCCTCGCGGTGCCACCTCCTTCTGACAGGAACTTCCTACAGACCAGGTATGAATGATGCCTGACTGGACATACAAAACTCACAAGTTCCTGGCTCTCACGGCTCCTCTGAAGAGGGTTAGTCCAAGAAGGAGGGGCATCGCGAGGGGCATCGAGGGACGGGGGACTGTGCCTCACTGCCCTCGCCTTCTTCTAGAAAGCCGTCTTCAACCGAGTCGAGAGAGCCGGGAACTTGTGAGGTGTGCATGTCCTGGTGGGACAAAAAACAAACAAACAAACAAACAAACAAACAAACAAACATACATACATACATACATACATACATCCTACTATTAAAAAAGTAATAAAGTTAGGGTCTCTTTACAATGTCAGAAGGAGGGAGACACTAAGGCACCGCCTTCCGCCCCTCGACGCCCTCGCGGTGCCACCTCCTTCTGACAGGAACTTCCTACAGACCAGGTATGAATGATGCCTGACTGGACATACAAAACTCACAAGTTCCTGGCTCTCACGGCTCCTCTGAAGAGGGTTAGTCCAAGAAGGAGGGGCATCGCGAGGGGCGTCGAGGGACGGGGGACTGTGCCTCACTGCCCTCGCCTTCTTCTAGAAAGCCGTCTTCAACCGAGTCGAGAGAGCCGGGAACTTGTGAGGTGTGCATGTCCTGGTGGGACAAAAAACAAACAAACAAACAAACAAACAAACAAACAAACAAACAAACAAACATACATACATACATACATACATACATACATACATACATCCTACTATTAAAAAAGTAATAAAGTTAGGGTCCCTTTACAATGTCAGAAGGAGGGAGGCACTAAGGCACCGCCTTCCGCCCCTCGACGCCCTCGCGGTGCCACCTCCTTCTGACAGGAACTTCCTTCAGACCAGGTATGAATGATGCCTGACTGGACATACAAAACTCACAAGTTCCTGGCTCTCACGGCTCCTCTGAAGAGGGTTAGTCCAAGAAGGAGGGGCATCGCGAGGGGCATCGAGGGACGGGGGACTGTGCCTCACTGCCCTCGCCTTCTTCTAGAAAGCCGTCTTCAACCGAGTCGAGAGAGCCGGGAACTTGTGAGGTGTGCATGTCCTGGTGGGACAAAAAACAAACAAACAAACAAACAAACATACATACATACATACATACATACATCCTACTATTAAAAAAGTAATAAAGTTAGGGTCTCTTTACAATGTCAGAAGGAGGGAGGCACTAAGGCACCGCCTTCCGCCCCTCGACGCCCTCGCGGTGCCACCTCCTTCTGACAGGAACTTCCTACAGACCAGGTATGAATGATGCCTGACTGGACATACAAAACTCACAAGTTCCTGGCTCTCACGGCTCCTCTGAAGAGGGTTAGTCCAAGAAGGAGGGGCATCGCGAGGGGCGTCGAGGGACGGGGGACTGTGCCTCACTGCCCTCGCCTTCTTCTAGAAAGCCGTCTTCAACCGAGTCGAGAGAGCCGGGAACTTGTGAGGTGTGCATGTCCTGGTGGGACAAAAAACAAACAAACAAACAAACAAACAAACATACATACATACATACATACATACATACATACATACATACATCCTACTATTAAAAAAGTAATAAAGTTAGGGTCCCTTTACAATGTCAGAAGGAGGGAGGCACTAAGGCACCACCTTCCGCCCCTCGACGCCCTCGCGGTGCCACCTCCTTCTGACAGGAACTTCCTACAGACCAGGTATGAATGATGCCTGACTGGACATACAAAACTCACAAGTTCCTGGCTCTCACGGCTCCTCTGAAGAGGGTTAGTCCAAGAAGGAGGGGCATCGCGAGGGGCGTCGAGGGACGGGGGACTGTGCCTCACTGCCCTCGCCTTCTTCTAGAAAGCCGTCTTCAACCGAGTCGAGAGAGCCGGGAACTTGTGAGGTGTGCATGTCCTGGTGGGACAAAAAACAAACAAACAAACAAACAAACAAACAAACATACATACATACATACATACATACATACATACATACATCCTACTATTAAAAAAGTAATAAAGTTAGGGTCCCTTTAGAATGTCAGAAGGAGGGAGGCACTAAGGCACCGCCTTCCGCCCCTCGACGCCCTCGCGGTGCCACCTCCTTCTGACAGGAACTTCCTACAGACCAGGTATGAATGATGCCTGACTGGACATACAAAACTCACAAGTTCCTGGCTCTCACGGCTCCTCTGAAGAGGGTTAGTCCAAGAAGGAGGGGCAACGCGAGGGGCGTCGAGGGACGGGGGACTGTGCCTCACTGCCCTCGCCTTCTTCTAGAAAGCCGTCTTCAACCGAGTCGAGAGAGCCGGGAACTTGTGAGGTGTGCATGTCCTGGTGGGACAAAAAACAAACAAACAAACAAACAAACAAACAAACAAACAAACAAACAAACAAACATACATACATACATACATACATATATACATACATCCTACTATTAAAAAAGTAATAAAGTTAGGGTCCCTTTACAATGTCAGAAGGAGGGAGGCACTAAGGCACCGCCTTCCGCCCCTCGACGCCCTCGCGGTGCCACCTCCTTCTGACAGGAACTTCCTTCAGACCAGGTATGAATGATGCCTGACTGGACATACAAAACTCACAAGTTCCTGGCTCTCAAGGCTCCTCTGAAGAGGGTTAGTCCAAGAAGGAGGGGCAACGCGAGGGGCGTCGAGGGACGGGGGACTGTGCCTCACTGCCCTCGCCTTCTTCTAGAAAGCCGTCTTCAACCGAGTCGAGAGAGCCGGGAACTTGTGAGGTGTGCATGTCCTGGTGGGACAAAAAACAAACAAACAAACAAACAAACAAACAAACAAACAAACATACATACATACATACATACATACATCCTACTATTAAAAAAGTAATAAAGTTAGGGTCCCTTTACAATGTCAGAAGGAGGGAGGCACTAAGGCACCGCCTTCCGCCCCTCGACGCCCTCGCGGTGCCACCTCCTTCTGACAGGAACTTCCTTCAGACCAGGTATGAATGATGCCTGACTGGACATACAAAACTCACAAGTTCCTGGCTCTCACGGCTCCTCTGAAGAGGGTTAGTCCAAGAAGGAGGGGCATCGCGAGGGGCGTCGAGGGACGGGGGACTGTGCCTCACTGCCCTCGCCTTCTTCTAGAAAGCCGTCTTCAACCGAGTCGAGAGAGCCGGGAACTTGTGAGGTGTGCATGTCCTGGTGGGACAAAAAACAAACAAACAAACAAACAAACAAACATACATACATACATACATACATACATCCTACTATTAAAAAAGTAATAAAGTTAGGGTCCCTTTACAATGTCAGAAGGAGGGAGGCACTAAGGCACCGCCTTCCGCCCCTCGACGCCCTCGCGGTGCCACCTCCTTCTGACAGGAACTTCCTACAGACCAGGTATGAATGATGCCTGACTGGACATACAAAACTCACAAGTTCCTGGCTCTCACGGCTCCTCTGAAGAGGGTTAGTCCAAGAAGGAGGGGCAACGCGAGGGGCGTCGAGGGACGGGGGACTGTGCCTCACTGCCCTCGCCTTCTTCTAGAAAGCCGTCTTCAACCGAGTCGAGAGAGCCGGGAACTTGTGAGGTGTGCATGTCCTGGTGGGACAAAAAACAAACAAACAAACAAACAAACAAACAAACAAACATACATACATCCTACTATTAAAAAAGTAATAAAGTTAGGGTCCCTTTACAATGTCAGAAGGAGGGAGGCACTAAGGCACCGCCTTCCGCCCCTCGACGCCCTCGCGGTGCCACCTCCTTCTGACAGGAACTTCCTACAGACCAGGTATGAATGATGCCTGACTGGACATACAAAACTCACAAGTTCCTGGCTCTCACGGCTCCTCTGAAGAGGGTTAGTCCAAGAAGGAGGGGCATCGCGAGGGGCGTCGAGGGACGGGGGACTGTGCCTCACTGCCCTCGCCTTCTTCTAGAAAGCCGTCTTCAACCGAGTCGAGAGAGCCGGGAACTTGTGAGGTGTGCATGTCCTGGTGGGACAAAAAACAAACAAACAAACAAACAAACATACATACATACATACATACATACATCCTACTATTAAAAAAGTAATAAAGTTAGGGTCCCTTTACAATGTCAGAAGGAGGGAGGCACTAAGGCACCGCCTTCCGCCCCTCGACGCCCTCGCGGTGCCACCTCCTTCTGACAGGAACTTCCTACAGACCAGGTATGAATGATGCCTGACTGGACATACAAAACTCACAAGTTCCTGGCTCTCACGGCTCCTCTGAAGAGGGTTAGTCCAAGAAGGAGGGGCAACGCGAGGGGCGTCGAGGGACGGGGGACTGTGCCTCACTGCCCTCGCCTTCTTCTAGAAAGCCGTCTTCAACCGAGTCGAGAGAGCCGGGAACTTGTGAGGTGTGCATGTCCTGGTGGGACAAAAAACAAACAAACAAACAAACAAACAAACAAACAAACAAACATACATACATACATACATACATACATCCTAATATTAAAAAAGTAATAAAGTTAGGGTCCCTTTACAATGTCAGAAGGAGGGAGGCACTAAGGCACCGCCTTCCGCCCCTCGACGCCCTCGCGGTGCCACCTCCTTCTGACAGGAACTTCCTTCAGACCAGGTATGAATGATGCCTGACTGGACATACAAAACTCACAAGTTCCTGGCTCTCAAGGCTCCTCTGAAGAGGGTTAGTCCAAGAAGGAGGGGCAACGCGAGGGGCGTCGAGGGACGGGGGACTGTGCCTCACTGCCCTCGCCTTCTTCTAGAAAGCCGTCTTCAACCGAGTCGAGAGAGCCGGGAACTTGTGAGGTGTGCATGTCCTGGTGGGACAAAAAACAAACAAACAAACAAACAAACAAACAAACAAACATACATACATACATACATACATCCTACTATTAAAAAAGTAATAAAGTTAGGGTCTCTTTACAATGTCAGAAGGAGGGAGGCACTAAGGCACCGCCTTCCGCCCCTCGTCGCCCTCGCGGTGCCACCTCCTTCTGACAGGAACTTCCTACAGACCAGGTATGAATGATGCCTGACTGGACATACAAAACTCACAAGTTCCTGGCTCTCACGGCTCCTCTGAAGAGGGTTAGTCCAAGAAGGAGGGGCATCGCGAGGGGCGTCGAGGGACGGGGGACTGTGCCTCACTGCCCTCGCCTTCTTCTAGAAAGCCGTCTTCAACCGAGTCGAGAGAGCCGGGAACTTGTGAGGTGTGCATGTCCTGGTGGGACAAAAAACAAACAAACAAACAAACAAACAAACAAACAAACAAACAAACAAACAAACATACATACATACATACATACATCCTACTATTAAAAAAGTAATAAAGTTAGGGTCCCTTTACAATGTCAGAAGGAGGGAGGCACTAAGGCACCGCCTTCCGCCCCTCGACGCCCTCGCGGTGCCACCTCCTTCTGACAGGAACTTCCTACAGACCAGGTATGAATGATGCCTGACTGGACATACAAAACTCACAAGTTCCTGGCTCTCACGGCTCCTCTGAAGAGGGTTAGTCCAAGAAGGAGGGGCATCGCGAGGGGCATCGAGGGACGGGGGACTGTGCCTCACTGCCCTCGCCTTCTTCTAGAAAGCCGTCTTCAACCGAGTCGAGAGAGCCGGGAACTTGTGAGGTGTGCATGTCCTGGTGGGACAAAAAACAAACAAACAAACAAACAAACAAACAAACATACATACATACATACATACATCCTACTATTAAAAAAGTAATAAAGTTAGGGTCCCTTTACAATGTCAGAAGGAGGGAGGCACTAAGGCACCGCCTTCCGCCCCTCGACGCCCTCGCGGTGCCACCTCCTTCTGACAGGAACTTCCTTCAGACCAGGTATGAATGATGCCTGACTGGACATACAAAACTCACAAGTTCCTGGCTCTCACGGCTCCTCTGAAGAGGGTTAGTCCAAGAAGGAGGGGCATCGCGAGGGGCGTCGAGGGACGGGGGACTGTGCCTCACTGCCCTCGCCTTCTTCTAGAAAGCCGTCTTCAACCGAGTCGAGAGAGCCGGGAACTTGTGAGGTGTGCATGTCCTGGTGGGACAAAAAACAAACAAACAAACAAACAAACAAACATACATACATACATACATACATACATCCTACTATTAAAAAAGTAATAAAGTTAGGGTCCCTTTACAATGTCAGAAGGAGGGAGGCACTAAGGCACCGCCTTCCGCCCCTCGACGCCCTCGCGGTGCCACCTCCTTCTGACAGGAACTTCCTACAGACCAGGTATGAATGATGCCTGACTGGACATACAAAACTCACAAGTTCCTGGCTCTCACGGCTCCTCTGAAGAGGGTTAGTCCAAGAAGGAGGGGCAACGCGAGGGGCGTCGAGGGACGGGGGACTGTGCCTCACTGCCCTCGCCTTCTTCTAGAAAGCCGTCTTCACCCGAGTCGAGAGAGCCGGGAACTTGTGAGGTGTGCATGTCCTGGTGGGACAAAAAACAAACAAACAAACAAACAAACAAACAAACAAACAAACAAACAAACAAACAAACAAACAAACATACATACATCCTACTATTAAAAAAGTAATAAAGTTAGGGTCCCTTTACAATGTCAGAAGGAGGGAGGCACTAAGGCACCGCCTTCCGCCCCTCGACGCCCTCGCGGTGCCACCTCCTTCTGACAGGAACTTCCTACAGACCAGGTATGAATGATGCCTGACTGGACATACAAAACTCACAAGTTCCTGGCTCTCACGGCTCCTCTGTAGAGGGTTAGTCCAAGAAGGAGGGGCAACGCGAGGGGCGTCGAGGGACGGGGGACTGTGCCTCACTGCCCTCGCCTTCTTCTAGAAAGCCGTCTTCAACCGAGTCGAGAGAGCCGGGAACTTGTGAGGTGTGCATGTCCTGGTGGGACAAAAAACAAACAAACAAACAAACAAACAAACAAACAAACATACATACATACATACATACATACATCCTACTATTAAAAAAGTAATAAAGTTAGGGTCCCTTTACAATGTCAGAAGGAGGGAGGCACTAAGGCACCGCCTTCCGCCCCTCGACGCCCTCGCGGTGCCACCTCCTTCTGACAGGAACTTCCTACAGACCAGGTATGAATGATGCCTGACTGGACATACAAAACTCACAAGTTCCTGGCTCTCACGGCTCCTCTGAAGAGGGTTAGTCCAAGAAGGAGGGGCATCGCGAGGGGCATCGAGGGACGGGGGACTGTGCCTCACTGCCCTCGCCTTCTTCTAGAAAGCCGTCTTCAACCGAGTCGAGAGAGCCGGGAACTTGTGAGGTGTGCATGTCCTGGTGGGACAAAAAACAAACAAACAAACAAACAAACAAACAAACAAACAAACATACATACATACATACATACATACATACATACATCCTACTATTAAAAAAGTAATAAAGTTAGGGTCTCTTTACAATGTCAGAAGGAGGGAGGCACTAAGGCACCGCCTTCCGCCCCTCGACGCCCTCGCGGTGCCACCTCCTTCTGACAGGAACTTCCTACAGACCAGGTATGAATGATGCCTGACTGGACATACAAAACTCACAAGTTCCTGGCTCTCACGGCTCCTCTGAAGAGGGTTAGTCCAAGAAGGAGGGGCATCGCGAGGGGCGTCGAGGGACGGGGGACTGTGCCTCACTGCCCTCGCCTTCTTCTAGAAAGCCGTCTTCAACCGAGTCGAGAGAGCCGGGAACTTGTGAGGTGTGCATGTCCTGGTGGGACAAAAAACAAACAAACAAACAAACAAACAAACAAACATACATACATACATACATACATACATACATACATCCTAATATTAAAAAAGTAATAAAGTTAGGGTCCCTTTACAATGTCAGAAGGAGGGAGGCACTAAGGCACCGCCTTCCGCCCCTCGACGCCCTCGCGGTGCCACCTCCTTCTGACAGGAACTTCCTTCAGACCAGGTATGAATGATGCCTGACTGGACATACAAAACTCACAAGTTCCTGGCTCTCAAGGCTCCTCTGAAGAGGGTTAGTCCAAGAAGGAGGGGCAACGCGAGGGGCGTCGAGGGACGGGGGACTGTGCCTCACTGCCCTCGCCTTCTTCTAGAAAGCCGTCTTCAACCGAGTCGAGAGAGCCGGGAACTTGTGAGGTGTGCATGTCCTGGTGGGACAAAAAACAAACAAACAAACAAACAAACAAACAAACAAACAAACAAACAAACATACATACATACATACATACATCCTACTATTAAAAAAGTAATAAAGTTAGGGTCTCTTTACAATGTCAGAAGGAGGGAGGCACTAAGGCACCGCCTTCCGCCCCTCGACGCCCTCGCGGTGCCACCTCCTTCTGACAGGAACTTCCTACAGACCAGGTATGAATGATGCCTGACTGGACATACAAAACTCACAAGTTCCTGGCTCTCACGGCTCCTCTGAAGAGGGTTAGTCCAAGAAGGAGGGGCATCGCGAGGGGCGTCGAGGGACGGGGGACTGTGCCTCACTGCCCTCGCCTTCTTCTAGAAAGCCGTCTTCAACCGAGTCGAGAGAGCCGGGAACTTGTGAGGTGTGCATGTCCTGGTGGGACAAAAAACAAACAAACAAACAAACAAACAAACAAACAAACATACATACATACATACATACATACATCCTACTATTAAAAAAGTAATAAAGTTAGGGTCTCTTTACAATGTCAGAAGGAGGGAGGCACTAAGGCACCGCCTTCCGCCCCTCGACGCCCTCGCGGTGCCACCTCCTTCTGACAGGAACTTCCTACAGACCAGGTATGAATGATGCCTGACTGGACATACAAAACTCACAAGTTTCTGGCTCTCACGGCTCCTCTGAAGAGGGTTAGTCCAAGAAGGAGGGGCATCGCGAGGGGCGTCGAGGGACGGGGGACTGTGCCTCACTGCCCTCGCCTTCTTCTAGAAAGCCGTCTTCAACCGAGTCGAGAGAGCCGGGAACTTGTGAGGTGTGCATGTCCTGGTGGGACAAAAAACAAACAAACAAACAAACAAACAAACAAACAAACAAACATATATACATACATACATACATACTATTAAAAAAGTAATAAAGTTAGGGTCCCTTTACAATGTCAGAAGGAGGGAGGCACTAAGGCACCGCCTTCCGCCCCTCGTCGCCCTCGCGGTGCCACCTCCTTCTGACAGGAACTTCCTACAGACCAGGTATGAATGATGCCTGACTGGACATACAAAACTCACAAGTTCCTGGCTCTCACGGCTCCTCTGAAGAGGGTTAGTCCAAGAAGGAGGGGCATCGCGAGGGGCGTCGAGGGACGGGGGACTGTGCCTCACTGCCCTCGCCTTCTTCTAGAAAGCCGTCTTCAACCGAGTCGAGAGAGCCGGGAACTTGTGAGGTGTGCATGTCCTGGTGGGACAAAAAACAAACAAACAAACAAACAAACAAACAAACAAACAAACAAACAAACAAACATACATACATACATACATACATCCTACTATTAAAAAAGTAATAAAGTTAGGGTCCCTTTACAATGTCAGAAGGAGGGAGGCACTAAGGCACCGCCTTCCGCCCCTCGACGCCCTCGCGGTGCCACCTCCTTCTGACAGGAACTTCCTACAGACCAGGTATGAATGATGCCTGACTGGACATACAAAACTCACAAGTTCCTGGCTCTCACGGCTCCTCTGAAGAGGGTTAGTCCAAGAAGGAGGGGCATCGCGAGGGGCATCGAGGGACGGGGGACTGTGCCTCACTGCCCTCGCCTTCTTCTAGAAAGCCGTCTTCAACCGAGTCGAGAGAGCCGGGAACTTGTGAGGTGTGCATGTCCTGGTGGGACAAAAAACAAACAAACAAACAAACAAACAAACAAACATACATACATACATACATACATCCTACTATTAAAAAAGTAATAAAGTTAGGGTCCCTTTACAATGTCAGAAGGAGGGAGGCACTAAGGCACCGCCTTCCGCCCCTCGACGCCCTCGCGGTGCCACCTCCTTCTGACAGGAACTTCCTACAGACCAGGTATGAATGATGCCTGACTGGACATACAAAACTCACAAGTTCCTGGCTCTCACGGCTCCTCTGAAGAGGGTTAGTCCAAGAAGGAGGGGCAACGCGAGGGGCGTCGAGGGACGGGGGACTGTGCCTCACTGCCCTCGCCTTCTTCTAGAAAGCCGTCTTCACCCGAGTCGAGAGAGCCGGGAACTTGTGAGGTGTGCATGTCCTGGTGGGACAAAAAACAAACAAACAAACAAACAAACAAACAAACAAACAAACAAACAAACAAACATACATACATCCTACTATTAAAAAAGTAATAAAGTTAGGGTCCCTTTACAATGTCAGAAGGAGGGAGGCACTAAGGCACCGCCTTCCGCCCCTCGACGCCCTCGCGGTGCCACCTCCTTCTGACAGGAACTTCCTACAGACCAGGTATGAATGATGCCTGACTGGACATACAAAACTCACAAGTTCCTGGCTCTCACGGCTCCTCTGTAGAGGGTTAGTCCAAGAAGGAGGGGCAACGCGAGGGGCGTCGAGGGACGGGGGACTGTGCCTCACTGCCCTCGCCTTCTTCTAGAAAGCCGTCTTCAACCGAGTCGAGAGAGCCGGGAACTTGTGAGGTGTGCATGTCCTGGTGGGACAAAAAACAAACAAACAAACAAACAAACAAACAAACAAACAAACAAACATACATACATACATACATACATCCTACTATTAAAAAAGTAATAAAGTTAGGGTCCCTTTACAATGTCAGAAGGAGGGAGGCACTAAGGCACCGCCTTCCGCCCCTCGACGCCCTCGCGGTGCCACCTCCTTCTGACAGGAACTTCCTACAGACCAGGTATGAATGATGCCTGACTGGACATACAAAACTCACAAGTTCCTGGCTCTCACGGCTCCTCTGAAGAGGGTTAGTCCAAGAAGGAGGGGCATCGCGAGGGGCATCGAGGGACGGGGGACTGTGCCTCACTGCCCTCGCCTTCTTCTAGAAAGCCGTCTTCAACCGAGTCGAGAGAGCCGGGAACTTGTGAGGTGTGCATGTCCTGGTGGGACAAAAAACAAACAAACAAACAAACAAACAAACAAACAAACATACATACATACATACATACATACATCCTACTATTAAAAAAGTAATAAAGTTAGGGTCTCTTTACAATGTCAGAAGGAGGGAGACACTAAGGCACCGCCTTCCGCCCCTCGACGCCCTCGCGGTGCCACCTCCTTCTGACAGGAACTTCCTACAGACCAGGTATGAATGATGCCTGACTGGACATACAAAACTCACAAGTTCCTGGCTCTCACGGCTCCTCTGAAGAGGGTTAGTCCAAGAAGGAGGGGCATCGCGAGGGGCGTCGAGGGACGGGGGACTGTGCCTCACTGCCCTCGCCTTCTTCTAGAAAGCCGTCTTCAACCGAGTCGAGAGAGCCGGGAACTTGTGAGGTGTGCATGTCCTGGTGGGACAAAAAACAAACAAACAAACAAACAAACAAACAAACAAACAAACAAACAAACATACATACATACATACATACATACATACATACATACATCCTACTATTAAAAAAGTAATAAAGTTAGGGTCCCTTTACAATGTCAGAAGGAGGGAGGCACTAAGGCACCGCCTTCCGCCCCTCGACGCCCTCGCGGTGCCACCTCCTTCTGACAGGAACTTCCTTCAGACCAGGTATGAATGATGCCTGACTGGACATACAAAACTCACAAGTTCCTGGCTCTCACGGCTCCTCTGAAGAGGGTTAGTCCAAGAAGGAGGGGCATCGCGAGGGGCATCGAGGGACGGGGGACTGTGCCTCACTGCCCTCGCCTTCTTCTAGAAAGCCGTCTTCAACCGAGTCGAGAGAGCCGGGAACTTGTGAGGTGTGCATGTCCTGGTGGGACAAAAAACAAACAAACAAACAAACAAACATACATACATACATACATACATACATCCTACTATTAAAAAAGTAATAAAGTTAGGGTCTCTTTACAATGTCAGAAGGAGGGAGGCACTAAGGCACCGCCTTCCGCCCCTCGACGCCCTCGCGGTGCCACCTCCTTCTGACAGGAACTTCCTACAGACCAGGTATGAATGATGCCTGACTGGACATACAAAACTCACAAGTTCCTGGCTCTCACGGCTCCTCTGAAGAGGGTTAGTCCAAGAAGGAGGGGCATCGCGAGGGGCGTCGAGGGACGGGGGACTGTGCCTCACTGCCCTCGCCTTCTTCTAGAAAGCCGTCTTCAACCGAGTCGAGAGAGCCGGGAACTTGTGAGGTGTGCATGTCCTGGTGGGACAAAAAACAAACAAACAAACAAACAAACAAACATACATACATACATACATACATACATACATACATACATACATCCTACTATTAAAAAAGTAATAAAGTTAGGGTCCCTTTACAATGTCAGAAGGAGGGAGGCACTAAGGCACCACCTTCCGCCCCTCGACGCCCTCGCGGTGCCACCTCCTTCTGACAGTAACTTCCTACAGACCAGGTATGAATGATGCCTGACTGGACATACAAAACTCACAAGTTCCTGGCTCTCACGGCTCCTCTGAAGAGGGTTAGTCCAAGAAGGAGGGGCATCGCGAGGGGCGTCGAGGGACGGGGGACTGTGCCTCACTGCCCTCGCCTTCTTCTAGAAAGCCGTCTTCAACCGAGTCGAGAGAGCCGGGAACTTGTGAGGTGTGCATGTCCTGGTGGGACAAAAAACAAACAAACAAACAAACAAACAAACAAACATACATACATACATACATACATACATACATACATACATCCTACTATTAAAAAAGTAATAAAGTTAGGGTCCCTTTAGAATGTCAGAAGGAGGGAGGCACTAAGGCACCGCCTTCCGCCCCTCGACGCCCTCGCGGTGCCACCTCCTTCTGACAGGAACTTCCTACAGACCAGGTATGAATGATGCCTGACTGGACATACAAAACTCACAAGTTCCTGGCTCTCACGGCTCCTCTGAAGAGGGTTAGTCCAAGAAGGAGGGGCAACGCGAGGGGCGTCGAGGGACGGGGGACTGTGCCTCACTGCCCTCGCCTTCTTCTAGAAAGCCGTCTTCAACCGAGTCGAGAGAGCCGGGAACTTGTGAGGTGTGCATGTCCTGGTGGGACAAAAAACAAACAAACAAACAAACAAACAAACAAACAAACAAACAAACAAACAAACAAACAAACATACATACATACATACATACATATATACATACATCCTACTATTAAAAAAGTAATAAAGTTAGGGTCCCTTTACAATGTCAGAAGGAGGGAGGCACTAAGGCACCGCCTTCCGCCCCTCGACGCCCTCGCGGTGCCACCTCCTTCTGACAGGAACTTCCTTCAGACCAGGTATGAATGATGCCTGACTGGACATACAAAACTCACAAGTTCCTGGCTCTCAAGGCTCCTCTGAAGAGGGTTAGTCCAAGAAGGAGGGGCAACGCGAGGGGCGTCGAGGGACGGGGGACTGTGCCTCACTGCCCTCGCCTTCTTCTAGAAAGCCGTCTTCAACCGAGTCGAGAGAGCCGGGAACTTGTGAGGTGTGCATGTCCTGGTGGGACAAAAAACAAACAAACAAACAAACAAACAAACAAACAAACAAACATACATACATACATACATACATACATCCTACTATTAAAAAAGTAATAAAGTTAGGGTCCCTTTACAATGTCAGAAGGAGGGAGGCACTAAGGCACCGCCTTCCGCCCCTCGACGCCCTCGCGGTGCCACCTCCTTCTGACAGGAACTTCCTTCAGACCAGGTATGAATGATGCCTGACTGGACATACAAAACTCACAAGTTCCTGGCTCTCACGGCTCCTCTGAAGAGGGTTAGTCCAAGAAGGAGGGGCATCGCGAGGGGCGTCGAGGGACGGGGGACTGTGCCTCACTGCCCTCGCCTTCTTCTAGAAAGCCGTCTTCAACCGAGTCGAGAGAGCCGGGAACTTGTGAGGTGTGCATGTCCTGGTGGGACAAAAAACAAACAAACAAACAAACAAACAAACATACATACATACATACATACATACATCCTACTATTAAAAAAGTAATAAAGTTAGGGTCCCTTTACAATGTCAGAAGGAGGGAGGCACTAAGGCACCGCCTTCCGCCCCTCGACGCCCTCGCGGTGCCACCTCCTTCTGACAGGAACTTCCTACAGACCAGGTATGAATGATGCCTGACTGGACATACAAAACTCACAAGTTCCTGGCTCTCACGGCTCCTCTGAAGAGGGTTAGTCCAAGAAGGAGGGGCAACGCGAGGGGCGTCGAGGGACGGGGGACTGTGCCTCACTGCCCTCGCCTTCTTCTAGAAAGCCGTCTTCAACCGAGTCGAGAGAGCCGGGAACTTGTGAGGTGTGCATGTCCTGGTGGGACAAAAAACAAACAAACAAACAAACAAACAAACAAACAAACATACATACATCCTACTATTAAAAAAGTAATAAAGTTAGGGTCCCTTTACAATGTCAGAAGGAGGGAGGCACTAAGGCACCGCCTTCCGCCCCTCGACGCCCTCGCGGTGCCACCTCCTTCTGACAGGAACTTCCTACAGACCAGGTATGAATGATGCCTGACTGGACATACAAAACTCACAAGTTCCTGGCTCTCACGGCTCCTCTGAAGAGGGTTAGTCCAAGAAGGAGGGGCATCGCGAGGGGCGTCGAGGGACGGGGGACTGTGCCTCACTGCCCTCGCCTTCTTCTAGAAAGCCGTCTTCAACCGAGTCGAGAGAGCCGGGAACTTGTGAGGTGTGCATGTCCTGGTGGGACAAAAAACAAACAAACAAACAAACAAACAAACAAACATACATACATACATACATACATACATCCTACTATTAAAAAAGTAATAAAGTTAGGGTCCCTTTACAATGTCAGAAGGAGGGAGGCACTAAGGCACCGCCTTCCGCCCCTCGACGCCCTCGCGGTGCCACCTCCTTCTGACAGGAACTTCCTACAGACCAGGTATGAATGATGCCTGACTGGACATACAAAACTCACAAGTTCCTGGCTCTCACGGCTCCTCTGAAGAGGGTTAGTCCAAGAAGGAGGGGCAACGCGAGGGGCGTCGAGGGACGGGGGACTGTGCCTCACTGCCCTCGCCTTCTTCTAGAAAGCCGTCTTCAACCGAGTCGAGAGAGCCGGGAACTTGTGAGGTGTGCATGTCCTGGTGGGACAAAAAACAAACAAACAAACAAACAAACAAACAAACAAACAAACAAACATACATACATACATACATACATACATCCTAATATTAAAAAAGTAATAAAGTTAGGGTCCCTTTACAATGTCAGAAGGAGGGAGGCACTAAGGCACCGCCTTCCGCCCCTCGACGCCCTCGCGGTGCCACCTCCTTCTGACAGGAACTTCCTTCAGACCAGGTATGAATGATGCCTGACTGGACATACAAAACTCACAAGTTCCTGGCTCTCAAGGCTCCTCTGAAGAGGGTTAGTCCAAGAAGGAGGGGCAACGCGAGGGGCGTCGAGGGACGGGGGACTGTGCCTCACTGCCCTCGCCTTCTTCTAGAAAGCCGTCTTCAACCGAGTCGAGAGAGCCGGGAACTTGTGAGGTGTGCATGTCCTGGTGGGACAAAAAACAAACAAACAAACAAACAAACAAACAAACAAACATACATACATACATACATACATACATCCTACTATTAAAAAAGTAATAAAGTTAGGGTCTCTTTACAATGTCAGAAGGAGGGAGACACTAAGGCACCGCCTTCCGCCCCTCGACGCCCTCGCGGTGCCACCTCCTTCTGACAGGAACTTCCTACAGACCAGGTATGAATGATGCCTGACTGGACATACAAAACTCACAAGTTCCTGGCTCTCACGGCTCCTCTGAAGAGGGTTAGTCCAAGAAGGAGGGGCATCGCGAGGGGCGTCGAGGGACGGGGGACTGTGCCTCACTGCCCTCGCCTTCTTCTAGAAAGCCGTCTTCAACCGAGTCGAGAGAGCCGGGAACTTGTGAGGTGTGCATGTCCTGGTGGGACAAAAAACAAACAAACAAACAAACAAACAAACAAACAAACATACATACATACATACATACATACATACATACATACATCCTACTATTAAAAAAGTAATAAAGTTAGGGTCCCTTTACAATGTCAGAAGGAGGGAGGCACTAAGGCACCACCTTCCGCCCCTCGACGCCCTCGCGGTGCCACCTCCTTCTGACAGGAACTTCCTTCAGACCAGGTATGAATGATGCCTGACTGGACATACAAAACTCACAAGTTCCTGGCTCTCACGGCTCCTCTGAAGAGGGTTAGTCCAAGAAGGAGGGGCATCGCGAGGGGCATCGAGGGACGGGGGACTGTGCCTCACTGCCCTCGCCTTCTTCTAGAAAGCCGTCTTCAACCGAGTCGAGAGAGCCGGGAACTTGTGAGGTGTGCATGTCCTGGTGGGACAAAAAACAAACAAACAAACAAACAAACAAACAAACAAACATACATACATACATACATACATACATCCTACTATTAAAAAAGTAATAAAGTTAGGGTCTCTTTACAATGTCAGAAGGAGGGAGGCACTAAGGCACCGCCTTCCGCCCCTCGACGCCCTCGCGGTGCCACCTCCTTCTGACAGGAACTTCCTACAGACCAGGTATGAATGATGCCTGACTGGACATACAAAACTCACAAGTTCCTGGCTCTCACGGCTCCTCTGAAGAGGGTTAGTCCAAGAAGGAGGGGCATCGCGAGGGGCGTCGAGGGACGGGGGACTGTGCCTCACTGCCCTCGCCTTCTTCTAGAAAGCCGTCTTCAACCGAGTCGAGAGAGCCGGGAACTTGTGAGGTGTGCATGTCCTGGTGGGACAAAAAACAAACAAACAAACAAACAAACAAACAAACAAACATACATACATACATACATACATACATACATACATACATACATACATACATCCTACTATTAAAAAAGTAATAAAGTTAGGGTCCCTTTACAATGTCAGAAGGAGGGAGGCACTAAGGCACCACCTTCCGCCCCTCGACGCCCTCGCGGTGCCACCTCCTTCTGACAGGAACTTCCTACAGACCAGGTATGAATGATGCCTGACTGGACATACAAAACTCACAAGTTCCTGGCTCTCACGGCTCCTCTGAAGAGGGTTAGTCCAAGAAGGAGGGGCATCGCGAGGGGCGTCGAGGGACGGGGGACTGTGCCTCACTGCCCTCGCCTTCTTCTAGAAAGCCGTCTTCAACCGAGTCGAGAGAGCCGGGAACTTGTGAGGTGTGCATGTCCTGGTGGGACAAAAAACAAACAAACAAACAAACAAACAAACAAACATACATACATACATACATACATACATACATACATACATCCTACTATTAAAAAAGTAATAAAGTTAGGGTCCCTTTACAATGTCAGAAGGAGGGAGGCACTAAGGCACCGCCTTCCGCCCCTCGACGCCCTCGCGGTGCCACCTCCTTCTGACAGGAACTTCCTACAGACCAGGTATGAATGATGCCTGACTGGACATACAAAACTCACAAGTTCCTGGCTCTCACGGCTCCTCTGAAGAGGGTTAGTCCAAGAAGGAGGGGCAACGCGAGGGGCGTCGAGGGACGGGGGACTGTGCCTCACTGCCCTCGCCTTCTTCTAGAAAGCCGTCTTCAACCGAGTCGAGAGAGCCGGGAACTTGTGAGGTGTGCATGTCCTGGTGGGACAAAAAACAAACAAACAAACAAACAAACAAACAAACAAACAAACATACATACATACATACATACATACATACATACATCCTACTATTAAAAAAGTAATAAAGTTAGGGTCCCTTTACAATGTCAGAAGGAGGGAGGCACTAAGGCACCGCCTTCCGCCCCTCGACGCCCTCGCGGTGCCACCTCCTTCTGACAGGAACTTCCTTCAGACCAGGTATGAATGATGCCTGACTGGACATACAAAACTCACAAGTTCCTGGCTCTCAAGGCTCCTCTGAAGAGGGTTAGTCCAAGAAGGAGGGGCAACGCGAGGGGCGTCGAGGGACGGGGGACTGTGCCTCACTGCCCTCGCCTTCTTCTAGAAAGCCGTCTTCAACCGAGTCGAGAGAGCCGGGAACTTGTGAGGTGTGCATGTCCTGGTGGGACAAAAAACAAACAAACAAACAAACAAACAAACAAACAAACAAACATACATACATACATACATACATCCTACTATTAAAAAAGTAATAAAGTTAGGGTCTCTTTACAATGTCAGAAGGAGGGAGGCACTAAGGCACCGCCTTCCGCCCCTCGACGCCCTCGCGGTGCCACCTCCTTCTGACAGGAACTTCCTACAGACCAGGTATGAATGATGCCTGACTGGACATACAAAACTCACAAGTTCCTGGCTCTCACGGCTCCTCTGAAGAGGGTTAGTCCAAGAAGGAGGGGCATCGCGAGGGGCGTCGAGGGACGGGGGACTGTGCCTCACTGCCCTCGCCTTCTTCTAGAAAGCCGTCTTCAACCGAGTCGAGAGAGCCGGGAACTTGTGAGGTGTGCATGTCCTGGTGGGACAAAAAACAAACAAACAAACAAACAAACAAACAAACAAACAAACAAACATACATACATACATACATACATACATCCTACTATTAAAAAAGTAATAAAGTTAGGGTCCCTTTACAATGTCAGAAGGAGGGAGGCACTAAGGCACCGCCTTCCGCCCCTCGACGCCCTCGCGGTGCCACCTCCTTCTGACAGGAACTTCCTACAGACCAGGTATGAATGATGCCTGACTGGACATACAAAACTCACAAGTTCCTGGCTCTCACGGCTCCTCTGAAGAGGGTTAGTCCAAGAAGGAGGGGCATCGCGAGGGGCGTCGAGGGACGGGGGACTGTGCCTCACTGCCCTCGCCTTCTTCTAGAAAGCCGTCTTCAACCGAGTCGAGAGAGCCGGGAACTTGTGAGGTGTGCATGTCCTGGTGGGACAAAAAACAAACAAACAAACAAACAAACAAACAAACAAACAAACAAACATACATACATACATACATACATACATCCTACTATTAAAAAAGTAATAAAGTTAGGGTCCCTTTACAATGTCAGAAGGAGGGAGGCACTAAGGCACCGCCTTCCGCCCCTCGACGCCCTCGCGGTGCCACCTCCTTCTGACAGGAACTTCCTTCAGACCAGGTATGAATGATGCCTGACTGGACATACAAAACTCACAAGTTCCTGGCTCTCACGGCTCCTCTGAAGAGGGTTAGTCCAAGAAGGAGGGGCATCGCGAGGGGCGTCGAGGGACGGGGGACTGTGCCTCACTGCCCTCGCCTTCTTCTAGAAAGCCGTCTTCAACCGAGTCGAGAGAGCCGGGAACTTGTGAGGTGTGCATGTCCTGGTGGGACAAAAAACAAACAAACAAACAAACAAACAAACATACATACATACATACATACATACATCCTACTATTAAAAAAGTAATAAAGTTAGGGTCCCTTTACAATGTCAGAAGGAGGGAGGCACTAAGGCACCGCCTTCCGCCCCTCGACGCCCTCGCGGTGCCACCTCCTTCTGACAGGAACTTCCTACAGACCAGGTATGAATGATGCCTGACTGGACATACAAAACTCACAAGTTCCTGGCTCTCACGGCTCCTCTGAAGAGGGTTAGTCCAAGAAGGAGGGGCAACGCGAGGGGCGTCGAGGGACGGGGGACTGTGCCTCACTGCCCTCGCCTTCTTCTAGAAAGCCGTCTTCAACCGAGTCGAGAGAGCCGGGAACTTGTGAGGTGTGCATGTCCTGGTGGGACAAAAAACAAACAAACAAACAAACAAACAAACAAACAAACATACATACATCCTACTATTAAAAAAGTAATAAAGTTAGGGTCCCTTTACAATGTCAGAAGGAGGGAGGCACTAAGGCACCGCCTTCCGCCCCTCGACGCCCTCGCGGTGCCACCTCCTTCTGACAGGAACTTCCTACAGACCAGGTATGAATGATGCCTGACTGGACATACAAAACTCACAAGTTCCTGGCTCTCACGGCTCCTCTGAAGAGGGTTAGTCCAAGAAGGAGGGGCATCGCGAGGGGCGTCGAGGGACGGGGGACTGTGCCTCACTGCCCTCGCCTTCTTCTAGAAAGCCGTCTTCAACCGAGTCGAGAGAGCCGGGAACTTGTGAGGTGTGCATGTCCTGGTGGGACAAAAAACAAACAAACAAACAAACAAACAAACAAACATACATACATACATACATACATACATCCTACTATTAAAAAAGTAATAAAGTTAGGGTCCCTTTACAATGTCAGAAGGAGGGAGGCACTAAGGCACCGCCTTCCGCCCCTCGACGCCCTCGCGGTGCCACCTCCTTCTGACAGGAACTTCCTACAGACCAGGTATGAATGATGCCTGACTGGACATACAAAACTCACAAGTTCCTGGCTCTCACGGCTCCTCTGAAGAGGGTTAGTCCAAGAAGGAGGGGCAACGCGAGGGGCGTCGAGGGACGGGGGACTGTGCCTCACTGCCCTCGCCTTCTTCTAGAAAGCCGTCTTCAACCGAGTCGAGAGAGCCGGGAACTTGTGAGGTGTGCATGTCCTGGTGGGACAAAAAACAAACAAACAAACAAACAAACAAACAAACAAACAAACATACATACATACATACATACATACATCCTAATATTAAAAAAGTAATAAAGTTAGGGTCCCTTTACAATGTCAGAAGGAGGGAGGCACTAAGGCACCGCCTTCCGCCCCTCGACGCCCTCGCGGTGCCACCTCCTTCTGACAGGAACTTCCTTCAGACCAGGTATGAATGATGCCTGACTGGACATACAAAACTCACAAGTTCCTGGCTCTCAAGGCTCCTCTGAAGAGGGTTAGTCCAAGAAGGAGGGGCAACGCGAGGGGCGTCGAGGGACGGGGGACTGTGCCTCACTGCCCTCGCCTTCTTCTAGAAAGCCGTCTTCAACCGAGTCGAGAGAGCCGGGAACTTGTGAGGTGTGCATGTCCTGGTGGGACAAAAAACAAACAAACAAACAAACAAACAAACAAACAAACATACATACATACATACATACATCCTACTATTAAAAAAGTAATAAAGTTAGGGTCTCTTTACAATGTCAGAAGGAGGGAGGCACTAAGGCACCGCCTTCCGCCCCTCGACGCCCTCGCGGTGCCACCTCCTTCTGACAGGAACTTCCTACAGACCAGGTATGAATGATGCCTGACTGGACATACAAAACTCACAAGTTCCTGGCTCTCACGGCTCCTCTGAAGAGGGTTAGTCCAAGAAGGAGGGGCATCGCGAGGGGCGTCGAGGGACGGGGGACTGTGCCTCACTGCCCTCGCCTTCTTCTAGAAAGCCGTCTTCAACCGAGTCGAGAGAGCCGGGAACTTGTGAGGTGTGCATGTCCTGGTGGGACAAAAAACAAACAAACAAACAAACAAACAAACAAACAAACATACATACATACATACATACATACATCCTACTATTAAAAAAGTAATAAAGTTAGGGTCCCTTTACAATGTCAGAAGGAGGGAGGCACTAAGGCACCGCCTTCCGCCCCTCGACGCCCTCGCGGTGCCACCTCCTTCTGACAGGAACTTCCTACAGACCAGGTATGAATGATGCCTGACTGGACATACAAAACTCACAAGTTCCTGGCTCTCACGGCTCCTCTGAAGAGGGTTAGTCCAAGAAGGAGGGGCAACGCGAGGGGCGTCGAGGGACGGGGGACTGTGCCTCACTGCCCTCGCCTTCTTCTAGAAAGCCGTCTTCAACCGAGTCGAGAGAGCCGGGAACTTGTGAGGTGTGCATGTCCTGGTGGGACAAAAAACAAACAAACAAACAAACAAACAAACAAACAAACATACATACATACATACATACATACATCCTACTATTAAAAAAGTAATAAAGTTAGGGTCTCTTTACAATGTCAGAAGGAGGGAGGCACTAAGGCACCGCCTTCCGCCCCTCGACGCCCTCGCGGTGCCACCTCCTTCTGACAGGAACTTCCTACAGACCAGGTATGAATGATGCCTGACTGGACATACAAAACTCACAAGTTTCTGGCTCTCACGGCTCCTCTGAAGAGGGTTAGTCCAAGAAGGAGGGGCATCGCGAGGGGCGTCGAGGGACGGGGGACTGTGCCTCACTGCCCTCGCCTTCTTCTAGAAAGCCGTCTTCAACCGAGTCGAGAGAGCCGGGAACTTGTGAGGTGTGCATGTCCTGGTGGGACAAAAAACAAACAAACAAACAAACAAACAAACAAACAAACATACATACATACACACATACATACTATTAAAAAAGTAATAAAGTTAGGGTCCCTTTACAATGTCAGAAGGAGGGAGGCACTAAGGCACCGCCTTCCGCCCCTCGTCGCCCTCGCGGTGCCACCTCCTTCTGACAGGAACTTCCTACAGACCAGGTATGAATGATGCCTGACTGGACATACAAAACTCACAAGTTCCTGGCTCTCACGGCTCCTCTGAAGAGGGTTAGTCCAAGAAGGAGGGGCAACGCGAGGGGCGTCGAGGGACGGGGGACTGTGCCTCACTGCCCTCGCCTTCTTCTAGAAAGCCGTCTTCAACCGAGTCGAGAGAGCCGGGAACTTGTGAGGTGTGCATGTCCTGGTGGGACAAAAAACAAACAAACAAACAAACAAACAAACAAACAAACAAACAAACATACATACATACATACATACATACATACATCCTACTATTAAAAAAGTAATAAAGTTAGGGTCCCTTTACAATGTCAGAAGGAGGGAGGCACTAAGGCACCGCCTTCCGCCCCTCGACGCCCTCGCAGTGCCACCTCCTTCTGACAGGAACTTCCTACAGACCAGGTATGAATGATGCCTGACTGGACATACAAAACTCACAAGTTCCTGGCTCTCACGGCTCCTCTGAAGAGGGTTAGTCCAAGAAGGAGGGGCATCGCGAGGGGCGTCGAGGGACGGGGGACTGTGCCTCACTGCCCTCGCCTTCTTCTAGAAAGCCGTCTTCAACCGAGTCGAGAGAGCCGGGAACTTGTGAGGTGTGCATGTCCTGGTGGGACAAAAAACAAACAAACAAACAAACAAACAAACATACATACATACATACATACATACATACATCCTACTATTAAAAAAGTAATAAAGTTAGGGTCCCTTTACAATGTCAGAAGGAGGGAGGCACTAAGGCACCGCCTTCCGCCCCTCGACGCCCTCGCGGTGCCACCTCCTTCTGACAGGAACTTCCTACAGACCAGGTATGAATGATGCCTGACTGGACATACAAAACTCACAAGTTCCTGGCTCTCACGGCTCCTCTGAAGAGGGTTAGTCCAAGAAGGAGGGGCATCGCGAGGGGCGTCGAGGGACGGGGGACTGTGCCTCACTGCCCTCGCCTTCTTCTAGAAAGCCGTCTTCAACCGAGTCGAGAGAGCCGGGAACTTGTGAGGTGTGCATGTCCTGGTGGGACAAAAAACAAACAAACAAACAAACAAACAAACAAACAAACAAACAAACATACATACATACATACATACATCCTACTATTAAAAAAGTAATAAAGTTAGGGTCCCTTTACAATGTCAGAAGGAGGGAGGCACTAAGGCACCGCCTTCCGCCCCTCGACGCCCTCGCGGTGCCACCTCCTTCTGACAGGAACTTCCTTCAGACCAGGTATGAATGATGCCTGACTGG